>NW_027362982.1:3200000-3263389 GCF_046119375.1 Phyllobates terribilis
CCCAGTTCCGACAACCAACAAAATAGAACCGGAGTCCTATTCCATTATTCCTAGCTGGAGTATTCAGGCGTGGCTGCCTGCTTTGAACACTCTAATTTTTTCAAAGTAAACGCTTCGGGCCCCCGGGACACTCAGTCAAGAGCATCGGGGAGGCGCCCCAAGGCAAAGGGGCTGGGACTGGCGGTAGCACGCCTTGCGGCGGACCGCCAGCTCGATCCCAAGATCCAACTACGAGCTTTTTAACTGCAGCAGCTTTAGTGTACGCTACTGGAGCTGGAATTACCGCGGCTGCTGGCAAAAGACTTGCCCTCCAATAGATCCTCGTTATAGGATTTAAAGTGTACTCATTCCAATTGCCTCGAAAGAGTCCTGTATTGTTATTTTTCGTCACTACCTCACCGGGTCGGGAGTGGGTAATTTGCGCGCCTGCTGCCTTCCTTGGATGTGGTAGCCGTTTCTCAGGCTCCCTCTCCGGAATTGAACCCTGATTCTCCGTTACCCGTGGTCACCATGGTAGGCACAGAAAGTACCATCGAAAGTTGATAGGGCAGACACCCGAATGGATCGTCGCGGTCACGGGGACGTGCGATCGGCCCGAGGTTATCCAGAGTCGCAACGCTTACGGGGAGAGCGCGGCAGGGGGGAGGCCGCGGAGGACCGTCCCGACGCCGCGCCCGGGACCCCGGATTGGTTTTGATCTGATTAATGCACGAATCCCTGGCGGTCAGCGCTCGTTTGCACGTATTAGCTCTAGAATTATCACAGTTGTCCGAGTCAACGGTTTGGAGCGATCAAAGGAACCATAACTGATTTAATGAGCCATTCGCAGTTTCACTGTACCGTCCGTGTGTACTTACACGTGCATGGCTTAATCTTTGAGACAAGCATATGCTACTGGCAGGATCAACCAGGTAGCCCCCCAACACGACTGGACCGCGTCGAGGTTCGGGAGAGGAGAGGCCTGCGGGAAGAGAGGGGGGGCGGCGGAAGAGCCCCGCGGCGGCAGGGCGCCCGGACGGAACGGGTATAGGCAGGGCGTGCGGCGTCCGGAGAGGATGCGGGATGGCATGGGGCTTCCCTGGGGGGGGCGGGGAACGGAGCCCTCGCAGCACCGGGGACATGTGCGGGAGGAGCGGCTCGCTGTGCGGTGCGTGGTCCCGAAGCGGCAGGCGTCTGGAAAACACCCCTTGCACGGGGAGGGCGAGGTGACTGGCCTCCGGAGGACGCCACGGCCGCCCCCGTCTCACCAACCGCACCCAAGGCAACACACAGGGTCGCTCGGGGAGATGGCGTGCGGGGGTGGGCCTATGTGGCGCCACCGTCTGGCTTAGACCTGCCTCCGCCGCGGGGGGTCCTCGACCCACCGGCGGACAGGCACGAGGATTGGGAGAGGGGGGCTGGCCGTCAGGGTCCGCCGCGGCTCCGGCACTAACCCGACGACGCGGAGGTCGCGTGGGTGGTCGTCGGCCAGGCCGTGTCGGCGTCGCCTTCCAGAGTAGTCCCTCTTCCCGCTCGCGCCCGTAACCTCAAAGGGATGCCCGAGCGGCTTTTCCTCCCAGGGCTGCTCCCCGCCCGGGGGCGGGAGCGCATGGGGAACCCCAGGTCGGCCTTTCACCGTACTCCCTACCTCTTGGCCCTCGTTCCTTCTCCCGTTCTCCATCTAACCCCTTGGCTCTGGGGTTTCCGCGCTCGCTCTCTCTCTCCTTCTCCCTGCCGAGCCGCCAGGGAGGATGAGGGTCGAAGGGGAAAGGTGACGGTCGGGCTGGGGCACACCACACGGTGAGAACCCCCTTCGCCTGCCTCCACACATCTGTCGTCCTCCCCACTGACGTAGGGGCCCGGGAAAAGACTGGAAATCGCGAAGCTCGGCAGTGGCGCGGAGACGCCACCCACCGCCGCCGCTGTCGCCACCGCCGCGGAGACCGCCCTGTCGGACGCGAGGGGCGGCGCGGGCCTCCGCTGGCCGGTTACGCATCTGGAAGAAAAGGGCCGCCCTCGGAGAAGATCGGTGTGCTTCCCCGCACAGGAAGCGATTCGGACGACGGCCCCCACGCCTGGGTGGGTGGGCGCCACGCCGTTCGCCCGTGCGGGTCGTCGGACCGCTGCCTTCGCTCGGGTCGGGCCAATCTCCCCACGGCTCGGCCACCTCCGCGGACGGGAGGCGAGGCCGGCGTGCGCGCCCAAAGATAGGTGTCGAAAGCCCGGGGGTAGAGGAGGAAGGGGACCGCTCACCTTAAGCCAGCGCGAGCTCCAAAGCCCGGGCCGAGCGAGCGGCGCCACCTCCCCACCCGGGAGCGCTGCGCCAGATCGATCGGAGGAAGAGCAGGGGTGCGTGGAGGGACTTGCCCAAGTACGGAGGCTGCTAACCCCTGTCGTCGGGAAATACGTGCCCAAGAGTCCTGGAAGCGAGACTCGGGTACAGGCGCCCTTGCAGAGGGGGTACTGGATGTGGAACTGGGGTCAAAGCCACAAAAGCATCCGCCCTCATGGAGCCTCTCCCGGGCCTAAAAATCCAGATTTTAGCCTTGACGGCGCCCCCATGTGGAGAACCAGGGCCCGTGGGGGGGGTCTGGCCAGGCTCACTTCAACCCAGGAACACCTCTCTGACTTGGGATAGGCGACCGGCAAAAGTCCCCCCACGCAGCTGCGGAAGCCTGGGTTCAGCCAAGGTGCAGACCTCCAGCCGAACAGGGACTCATAGCCAAAACGCGTACCCGGGCCTACGGAGGTGAAAACCTGCTTAAATGAGTCAAAATGTGTCGGGGCTGAGAGGTACCTCTCTCTCATATATTCTGCCGGTGGTGTGCAAAACTGGGTCTTTGTATGGAGTGTCACCCTATACCCACTTTAGGGACGCATTCCAAAAAGTACCCGATCGCCTGGAACTGTCAGGCGGATTCGGCTCCCTGGAATTTCCTCATTCTGGTTCTTTTTCACTTTTTGTCTCTTTTGCGACATCTAGTGGGCAGGCTGCATTACTGCAACCAGGGACACCTCAAAACGCTTGGAACTGGGGAGCGGGCTCAATTTACTAACGTTTTGCGGGTCCTGGAAGTCAAAATTGTGACTTCTGAAAACGACTAAGTATGAAGGACTCATTGGGCGAATCGCTCTGGAACTGAAATCGGATGCGCTCACTCACATTTTCCCCTCTCTGGAAGTCTGACACAAGTTGAAAAATTTTCTAAGTCCACAAAAAAATTTTTTTCAACTTTTTTTCAATTTTCCCCCTGTGGGATATATATTTTACCCACACATTTGGAGCTCTCCTGGGATGCCCTCTAACATATTATAACCTCATTTTGTGGAAGTTTTCACAAAATTGTGAAATTTTCAAAAAGTCAGAAATTTTGACAAAAACGACTAAGTATGAAGGACTCATCGGATGAATCGCTCTGCAACTGAAATCGGATGCGCGCACTGACATGCTCCCCTCTCTGGAAGTCTGACACATGTGTGAAAATTTTCTAAGTCCACAAAAAAAATTTTTTACAACTTTTTTTTCAATTTTCCCCCTGTGGGATACATATTTTACCCACACATTTGGAGCTCTCCTGGGATGCCTTCAAACATAGTATAACCTCATTTTGTGGAAGTTTTCACAAAAAGGTGAAATTTTCAAAAAGTCAGAAATTTTGCCAAAAACGACTAAGTGTGAAGGACTCATCGGATGAATCGCTCTGGAACTGAAATCGGATGCGCGCACTGACATGCTCCCCTCTCTGGAAATCTGACACGTGTGCAAATTTTCTAAGTCCTCAAAAAAAAATTTTTTTTCGACTTTTTTTCAATTTTCCCCCTGTGGGATATATATTTTACCCACACATTTGGAGCCCTCCTGGGATGGCCTCTAACATAGTATAACCTCATTTAGCGGAGATTTTCACAGAAAAGTGAAATTTTCAAAAAAGTCAAAAATTTTGCAAAAACGACTAAGTATGAAGGACTCATCGGATGAATCGCTCTGGAACTGAAATCGGATGCGCGCACTGACATGCTCCCCTCTCTGGAAGTCTGACACATGTGTGAAAATTTTCTAAGTCCACAAAAAAAATTTTTTTAAACTTTTTTTCAATTCCCCCCCCCGAGGGATATATATTTTACCCACACATTTGGAGCCCTCCTGGGGTACCTTCACACATATTTCCCCTCTCTATAGAGGAAGACTGGAGGGCCTCAGCCCAAAATTCTGGAACTGTTTCTGTACACCGCAGCACTATTAACCACTTCGCACCAGAGCCTGTTTTTGCCTTCGTGACCAGGCCAATTTTTTCAATTCTGACCACTGCCAGTTTATGAAGTAATTACTCTGGAACGCTTCAATGTATTCCCCTGACTCTGAGATTGTTTTTTTCATGACATATTGTACTTCATGATAGTGGTAAAATTTCTTCGATATAACTTGTGTTTATTTGTGAAAAAATCGGAAATTTGGCGAAAATTTTGAAATTTTCAAACTTTGAATTTTCATGCCCTTAAATCAGAGAGATATGTCACACAAAATAGTTAATAAATAACATTTCCCACATGTCTACTTTACATCAGCACAATTTTGGAACCAAATTTTTTTTTTGTTAGGGAGCTATAAGGGTTAAAAGTTGACCAGCGATTTCTCATTTTTCCAACAAAATTTACAAAAACATTATTTTAGGGACCACATCATATTTGAAGTCACTTTGAGGGGTCTTTATGACAGAAAATACCCAAAAGTAACAACATTCTAAAAACTGCACCCCTCAAGGTGCTCAAAACCACATTCAAGAACTTTATTAACCCTTCAGATGCTTCACAGGAATTTTTGGAATGTGGAAGAAAAAAATTAACATTTAACTTTTTTCACAAAAATGTTACTTTAGACCCATTTTTTTTTATATTCACAGGGGTAACAGGAAAAAAATGGACCCCAAATTTTTTTGTGCAATTTCTCTTGAGCGTGCTGATACCCCATATGTGAGGGAAAATCACTGTTTGGGCGCACTGCAGGGTTCGGAAGGGAAGGAGCGCCATTAGACTTTTTGAATGTAAAATTTGTCTGAATAATTAGCAGACGCCATGTTGCGTTTGGAGAGCTCCTGATGTACCTAAACCCCCACAAGTGACACCATTTTGGAAACTAGACCCCTTAGGGAACTTATCTAGATGTGTGGTGAGCACCTTGAACCCCAAGGTGCTTCACAGAAGTTTATAATATTGAGCTGTAAAAATAAAATTTTCACATTTTTCCCACAAAACTGTTTTTCATCCCTTAATTTTGCATTATCATAAGGGTAATAGGATAAATTGCACCATGAAATTTGTTGTGCAATTTCTCCTGAACACGCTGATACCCCATATGTGGAGGCAAATTACTGTTTGGGCGCATGGTAGGGTTTGAAAGGGAAGGAGCGCCATTTGACTTTTTGAATGTAAAATTTGTTTGAATAATTAGCAGACGCCATGTCGCATTTGGGGAACCCCTAATGTGCCTAAACAGTGGAAACCCCCCACAAGTGCCACCATTTTGGAAACTAGACCCCTTAGGGAACTTATCTAGATGTGAGGTGAGCACCTTGCACCCCCAGCTGCTTCACAGAAGTTTATAATATTGAGCCGTAAAAATAAAATTTTCACATTTTTCCCTCAAAAAATGTTTTTCATTCCCTAATTTTGCATTATCATAAGGGTAACAGGATAAGTTGCACCATGAAATTTGTTGTGCAATTTCTCCTGAACACGCCGATACCCCATATGTGGAGGTAAATTACTGTTTGGGCACATGGCAGGGTTTGAAAGGGAAGGAGCGCCATTTGACTTTTTGAATGTAAAATTTGTTTGAATAATTAGCGGACGCCATGTCACATTTGGGGAGCCCCTAATGTGCCTAAACAGTGGAAACCCCCCACAAGTGCCACCATTTTGGAAACTAGACCCCTTAGGGAACTTATCTAGATGTGTGGTGTGCACCTTGCACCCCCAGCTGCTTCACAGAAGTTTATAATATTGAGCCGTAAAAATAAAATTTTCACATTTTTCCCATAAAAAATGTTTTTCATTCCCTAATTTTGCATTATCATAAGGGTAACAGGATAAATTGCACCATGAAATTTGTTGTACAATTTCTCCTGAGTACGCCGATACCCCATATGTGGGGGAAAACCACTGCTTTGGTGTACGGCAGGGTTCGGAAGAGAAAGGAGCGCTATGTTGGCTGGGATAGGCAGCAGACACCATGTCACATTTGAAGAGTCGCTGACATGTCAAAACAGCAGAAACCCCCACAAGTGACCCCATTTTGTAAACTACACCTCTCAAGGAATTCATCTAGGGAAGTAGTGAGTATTTTTTAATTTTTAAATTTATACCATTGGGCAGTGAAAAAAGCATAATTATATTTTTACCACAAAAAAATGTTTTACCCTCAGATTTTACATTTTCACACAGGGCAATGGGTAAAAATGGTGCCGAAATGTGTCACACAATTTCTTCTAAAAGTGGCAATACCCCATATGTGGCTGTATCGTACCACTTAGCCATACGGTGAGATCTGGGGGGTACGGAGTGCTATTTGACAATTGGAGAACAAATTATTGTAGAATAGGCATTTGGATTTGGGAGCACAAAATTTTCTGAATTTCTTTTGGGGGGCAAGGGTCATTTTGCTTTTCCAGAGCCTTTCTGCTACCAGTAACTTGGAAGTCCCTTATATTTTTAACAGATGACGGACCTGAGTGGGGACTAGCTTTTTTTGAGGACTGAGTTGAAGCTTTTATTGGGAACATTTTACGTAACATTTATCCGGCGCTCTAGGCTGAGCACTTACATCGGGGTTTCCATCTAAATTTCCAAGTGATGTAATTCAGATGAAACCCCTGCAGGATCCATTCACTATAATGAGGCAGCAGAGTTACTCTCTACTCCGTCTGGCCTCTGTTTAGCGGTGTCCTTTTTTTCAGAAGTGCACAAAACTGTGGCCAACCGCACTTTTATGCATGCCTAAAACAAATGACACCGTGGGATCCCAGGCTAGACGGCGTCCACAGTGCCTATATCTGCCTCATTACAGGGAATCTTCCATCATGGGTTCCGGCTGAATCACGTATTTCAGAGATTTACACGGAAACTCTGGTGTAAGTGCTCAGCGCAGAGCACAGGATAAATATGAGCAGAGCCTTACTGGGATCTTTGGGAGACATAATAAACAAATCAGTAGCAGGTGAAGAATTGGTTTAATTTATTTTTTACGCCGTTCCTAGTGTGATATAACTGATTAGATTACTTTATTCTTCGGGTCGGTGCGATTACAGAGATACCAGATTTATATCGGGTTTTTATGACTGACAGCTGTCACACACTAAAATACGCTTTTTTTGCAAAATCTAGTTTTTGCATCACCATATTTTGAGAGCTATAATTTTTCCAGATTTCGGCCGACAGAGTCATGTGACGGCTTGTTTTTTGCGGGACGAGTTGACATTTTTATTGGTACCATTTTTGGGTACGTGACATTTTTTGATCGCTTTCTATTCTGTTTTTTGGGAGGTAAAATTAACAAAAACAAACACTTCAGGAATTGTTTTTTGAGTTTTTTTCTATGCCGTTCTGCGTGTGGTAAAAGTGATCAGGCAGCGTTATTCTTCGGGTCAGTACGTTTACAGCGATACTACACTTACTGTATTTTTTTTAATGTTTTGGCACTTTTACACAATAAAACAATTTTATAGAAAAAAAAAATTTTTTTGCATTGCTTTATTCTGAGCGCTATAACTTTTTTATTTTTCGTCTGATGGAGCTGTATGGCGGCTTTTTTTTATGACGTTTTCAGTGGTACCATTTTTATTTCTATTCTGCTTTTTGATCGCATTTTTTTCCACTTTTTGTTTGGCGATATGATGAAAAAGCATATTTTTTTGCTCCGTTTTTTTATTTATTTTTATTACGGTATGCACAGAAGGAGTTAATTAGTGTGACAGTTTTATAGCTCGGGTTGTTTCGGACGCGGCGATACCAAATATGTGTACTTTTTTTGGTTTTGTAAAAATATATGGATTTATTGGTTTAATATTTTATTTATTTATTTTTATTTATTTTGTGATTTTTTTTAATAGTTTTAAAACTAACTTTTTTTTTACTTTTTTTTTACATTTTTACTTAGTCCCTGTATGGGACATTAATTTTTATTTTTCTGATCACTGATCTCATGTAATGTAATAGACATGTATTACATTACATGAGATCTTCACTGACTGTTTCAGTCAGTCTCCTCTCTGGCTCAGCTTGCAGGCTGAGCCAGACAGGACACCATATATGGCAGAGCTGGAGGCGGTCATGTGACCTCCAGCTGCCATAGCAACCCCAGGCCCTGAAAGGAAACGGAGGTCTTCGGAGGTAAGACGACCCCCTCTCCTCCTGCTGTCTCCTATTTGCCGCGATCACTATAGATCGCAGCATATAGAAGACAGCAAAGGGTTAACATCACCGGGACCTGATCTAATCAGGGCCTGATGATGTTCCCTGTCAGAGCTAACGCTCTGCACCGGAATCGCAGTGCTTGCAGGACCCTGGGGGTCCTGAGCGCTGCGCGACCACCCACCGTTTTTAAACGTCGGCGCTGCACAGAGTCCAGGCAGCGTGGACGTTTATCTACAGTGGGCGGTCGGGAACCGGTTAAGTTTTACTTTGGCTGTGTTCACACATGTTGTGTTTTTCAGCTTCAGAAAACTGCATCAAAACACAATCTCTGGCAGGAAATCAGCTGCGTCAAAAACGTTTTGCTGCGTTTTTTGATGCATTTTTTGTGAGTTTTTTCAGCGATTTTTTTCACTGTCCTGTCTCTATTTATGCATGTACATAAAGTTCTGTTAAAAAAGAACCCCATTCTATTTCACCATCAAAAACGCTGCTGCAAATTTTGGTGCATTTTTTTAGCGTTTTATTCATCACTGTATAATGACGTGATTTTCCTCCAAAATATCAGTAATTAATGGGGGCACTCTCCTACACCTCTACTGAGGTCCGATATTAAGGCTATGTGCACACTATGCAGAAATGCTCAGGATTTTTTCCTGAGCGTTTCTGCATCTTTCTGGCAGGAAAAAAAGCATGCGGATTGTACATGTGGTTTCCTGCCAGGGACATGCGGGTTGACAAGTGCTTCCCAAGCGATTTTAGCATCACTTGGAAAGTGCTTGTCAACTTCACACTATATAAATCCATGCAACCGGCATGGATTTATATAGTGTGTGAATGTCAAAAAATAAAAAATAAATATATACTTTACACTCTGATGGCCCCCGGTGTCCTGCTTCATCGGTTCCGGATGCCGGCAGTGAAGACTTTAGGACCTTCCGACGTCAGCGTCACGTGACCCGTCACATGACTCTGACGTCAGCGAAGGTCCTTCATTCAACCGCGAAGTGCGCGGGAAGCCGGCAGGACGCAGCGCGGGCCGTCAGAAGGTGAGAATATATATATTTTTTATTTTATTCTTTTTTTTTTAATGGTACCTGGGTCTGGATGAGAGTCCTCTCCTCCACACCCGGATACCATCCGCACATTAGACCGCATGAAAAGCGCATCAACATATACAGTGATGCGGATTCCATGCGGTCTAATGCAAGTCAATGGCGGCAAAAGAGCAGCGTTTCCGCAAAATTAATTGACATGCTGCGGATTTTTGACCGCAGCATTTACGCTGCGGAAAAATCCGCATCATGGGCACAGCACATGCGTATTTCAATTGGGGAACATTGCTGCCCTTCTACCATGCGTTTTTCATGCGTTTCCGCGGTGTTTACGCAACTGCAAAAACGCCGCGGAAACGCATGAAAAACGCATCGTGTGAACTCAGCCTCACTATTAACATCAAATTTGACTATTAATAATTAATTTCCACTAATGTTATCTGGGCCTTATACTATATACCAACTGAGACAAAATCGTGTGCTAATAAAAGGTATTTATTACACAAAAGTCTACAGTTAATATATTACTAGGTATCACACTAACACAGTACACAAAACGGATTCACAATTCCCAATTATCTAATATATTTTCCACCCACGTTTGCTAATCACTCATGCAATATCGGCCCACCCAACTATACCAACTTTGCCTATATATATCTATCAATATCTAGGAGGGTTAGTACAGGGTATGTAGGGCTAGTAAGTAAAGAAGTTACAGGGAAAGAGAGATACTCAGCCATGTGTTGTTATGTCCATCTTCAAGAGTCTAAGGGGCCTTAGCACATGTGCATTCTGGGGTTTTAAGTCCAGCCAGTGTCCAGCTTCATGTCACAGGAAATGATGTATTATTCCCTGCCCACTGGCTAAGATCTTTGTTCATGTCCAACCATACTCGCAAAACCTGTTTTAGCACATGGCTGGACATTCTATTGAAACCTCCCCCAGCAGCAAACAGACTGAAACACATGGGGAGATGTGGGGCCAATATATACATGTATACTTATCTGCAAGCATGGCTAGCATGCAGATACGTATATACATGTACAACCTGGAACACTTCCCTTTACAACCACCCATTATTTCCCATGGGTGAAAAAACACTGACAAAAATGCTGAAAGTGACATGCTCTATTTTCCAAAAACCCAACCAAGGCACAAAATACGCAACAACAAAAAAGCATGATGTGTGAACAGACAATTCTGGTTTCTCATAGACTTTGCTGGTAGGTACTGCAAAACACAGCTGAAAATTTGCATAAAAATCTGCAGCAAAAAATGCTAAAAAAAACACAACATGTGTGAACATAGCTTTTAAGTGAAGTTTAACTTGAACTTATTATATGTTGTCAAAATTACTCACAAAACGTCGCTTTCAAAAGCCACAAAAGACGACGGAGGGGTTTCCTCATTTCTTGTGAATTTCTTTCTGTAGAAACATACAAATCAAGGTCTGTGTTAAGAGTCAAAGTGAAAAGAAAAATACTATTTTAAATGATAAAACCATCAAGGTAGAGGGAGTTGTACTTGCAAATGTGGAGTGAAGAAATGTTCATTGTTCTTATGGGTCTTAATTCACCAACAACTACTTGGATATTGCATTTTACCTAACCAGGTGGGTGTCAAAAAGGGCAGATAGACACCTACACCATCACAAGACCCTACAATTACCATGAAAGGCAGCACCCACCACTTCCTCACTGATACCTCAGATGCCTCTCCTAGATAAGAGCAGTCTATGCGGTATGCAATGTATCGTCCTTCAGGGAGAGCTTCTTCCCAGACCATTTCAACGTCTCCAGCATATCCAACTCCTTTTGAGTACCAGCCTACTGCTCCAATCATGCATTCCCCGTCACCTCTTTTGCCATACTTACGGATGCAAAGTCTGCTTCCAATATCACAGGCTGGAGTGACTTGTAAGTTTCGTAATAGTGAGATCACAGATGTCTATGCAAGCACCGTGTAACGCATGTTACACAAGTCTTGAATGGTGGCTCAAAAAAAGATGAAGAAGCATCGACTTCAATATCATCATAAGAAGCGTCGACACAAGTTTGCAAAAAGGTATGAAAAGTGAACTGTAGAAGATAGGAAACGGGTGGTTTGGAGCTATGGGACAAAAGTCAATAGACTAGGCTATGATGGGTGAAAATGGGTCTGGAAGAAACAAAGGAAAATGGGGCTAAAGGATGGAGAAATTGAAGGAACTGTCAAGTTCGGTGAAGGAAGCCTGATGATATGGGGTTGTTTCACAGCTAAAGGCGTTGGATACTTTACCAGAATCGATGGTGGTCTCAATGCTGAGCTATATGTGAGTATCCTACAAGACTAATTACTTTGTACACTCGAGTACCATCGGTATGAAAAGGACAACATAGTGTTCCAGTAGGACAACGAACCAAAGCATATGTTGAGATTGGCAAATAAATGGTTCAATGACAATGAAGTCGAAGTGCTGGATTGGCCCCCACAGACCTCAGACCTTAATCCAATTTAACACTTGTGGGTAGAATGGAATAAAAAACTATATACATATCCAAGCGAGTCGAAGAGCATGCACCAACTGGGAACATGTAAAAGAGACCCGAAATTAGATGTCGGTCAAGACATGTTTGAATCTGATCGAGAGCATGCCCAGAAGGATTCAGGCAGTGTTGAAAGCCAAAGGTGGATTTACAAAATACTAATAAAATAATAAAAAATTGTATTTAGATTTTTAGGAGCAAAACAGTAACAGTGCAGTGACATGACAAGAATCTGCATAATTAATCATATGCCAAATAGTTGCAACTCAAGTTTATATATGAGATAGACAAGATGATTGTCTATAAAATGAGGGTAGTCTCACAATAAAATAAGTAGTGGATGGTGAGATATGGAGCCTGAAAGTCAAAAGTTCAAAAGATTGATACTCTTTTGCTCTTCACTGTATTCATGTGCAGTTGGTGGTTCTGGCGATGTATTCAATTAATAATGATGGTCCCAGTGCTATATTCAATTACCGATTATGGTTTTAATAATGAATTAGTGTATTAATGGTTGTTTTGGTGCTGTATCTAAGTACTGATGAGGATGCTGGTGCCATTCATGTACTGATGGAATGTTCTGGTGATGTATTCATTTAATGATCATGGATCTGGTGCGGTCTTCCCTCATTAAAAAAAAATTAAACAATTAAAAAAAATTTGGTATGTCCACATCCTTAAAAGTCTGATCTATCAAAATATAAAAAGAACTAACATATGCAGTAAAGAGAAAAAAAAATAGAAGAACTACTTTTTTTTGTCACCACACCTCTTACAGCAAAAAGCCATCCAAATGTATGCACCCTGAATTGATAGCAAAAAATATTTCAACTTACTATGCAAAAAACAGCCCTCACATAGCTTCATAGATATATTTTTATTGTTCTAACAGGTCCTTAAAAGAGCATCACAAGCTAAATGTTGTTTTTTTTAACAAAAATAAGAATCTCTGAAAGTTTGGGATTACTGTAATCACAAAGACCTGGAGAATCATGTTCACACGTCACTTTTACCACATAATGAATATCTTAAAAGCAAAACCTAAAAAACAATGATGGGATTGTGTTTATTCACTGCAGGTATACCATGAACTGCTGGGAGGGGTGCCACTTGAATTTTCGCCTTGGGCACCAAAAAAAAAAGCTAGAATCAGGCCTGTCCCCACAGACGTTAGGAAGCTAACCGATTCAAGCCAAAATCACCGGGTTTAGCCAACTTCTATCTCATGAGTCTGAGGGCATTTAGAATTAAATAACTTTTTGATCGCTGGGCATCAAAACAGCTCAGACCCCAAGTGATAAAGTCACAATATGATGCTGTTTTTCAGTTACAGTATGGTGGTTCTAAAATCATGTTATAAAAGTATAATTTAGTAACTATATGGCAGTATTAGTTACGGTATTAACCACACATGGTATAGAGAGATTCAGTAATGCTATGGTGGTATGTGGTGGTACTGTTCAATCACTATAGCTGAGGATTTCTGTCCTTTAACCCTTTCACGACCTTGGGATTTTCCGTTTTTCGCTCCCCTTTTTCCCAGAGGCATAACTTTTTTATTTTTTAATATGTCCCTGTGATGGTTTATTTTTTCTGGGACGAATTGTAATTTTGAACGACATCATTGGTTTTACAATGTCGTGTACTGGAGAAAAAGGAAAAAATTCAAAAGTGCGTCAAAATTGCAAAAAAAAGTATAATTCTACACTTGTCTCTTGGTTGTTTTTTTTTTTTACCATGTTCACTAAATGCTAAAACTGACCTGCAATTATGATTCTCCAGGTCATTATGAGTTTGTAGATACCAAACATGAATAGGTTATTTTTTTTAAAGTGGTGAAATAAATTCTAAAGTTTGTAAAAAAAATTATAATGGCGCCATATTCCGAGACCCGTAGCGTCTCCCTTTTTCAGGATCTGGGGCTGGGTGAGGGCTTATTTTTCGCACGCTGAGCTGAAGGTTTTATTGATAATATTTTTAGGTAGATATAATGTTTTAATCGCTTGTGATTGCGTTTTATTGCGATGTTGCAGCGACCAAAAAAACTTAATTCTGGTGTTTTGATTTTTTTTCTCGTTACACAGTTTACCATTTGGATTAATTCTTTTTATATCTTGATAGATCGGGCGATTCAGAATGCAGCAATATATGTATATTTTAGTTTTATTATTCATTTTTTTTGAATGGGGCAAAAGGGGGGTGATTTGAACGTTTATATTTTTAAAAAAAAACAAACATTTTTTTTTTACTTTTTTCTGGCCTTAATAGTTTCCTTAGAAGAATTGAAGGTGCTTTCATCCGATCACTTGTGCTACACATGGTTAAAATGATCATCTGCTATGAGCGATGGCCAACGGGTAACGCTCATGGCAAATCGGCACATGATCCTGCTAAAAAACAGATTGCAGTAAAAAAGAAAACAATTTAAGACATTCCCGTCCTTATTTGAATGAACTATTTTTGCATTGTATCTTTTCATTTTTTATCGCCCCTAACAAATCCAAAAACAGGTATAACTACCAGACATGTGAACATAGCCTTACAATACAATGTAACGAATGATAGTCGTATTTAGTGCTTACGTTGGCTGCACCTCCTCCTCACTGTCGTCCTCAATAATCGGACGCTTTCTGCCTCTTATTCTGGACGTCCTTCCTAAAATATATAACAAAACTGATTATGATTCTCATTCACCTCCAGATTTACACATCATCAGAGAAGCAGTCTCCACCTCTCACCATGGAAGAAGCAGAACCTATTACACACTGTAGGGATAAAATTATTGGGACACATACACATTACTCCTGGAGGAAATTTTATGACATTCCTTTTTAAATCCAGGGTCATTAACATGGAGTTGATCTCCCTTTGCAGCTAATAAAGCTTCCACTCTAAAAAAAAAAATTGGGGATATTTCTGTGCAATTTGTTGTCCATTCTTCCAGAAGAGCAGTTATCAGGTCAGACACTGATGTTGGACAAGGGGACCTGGCTTGTAATCTCTGGTTAATCCAAAAGGTATCTATCTGAGGGAGTTGAGGTTAGGTCTCTTGAAGGGTCAGTCATGTTCTTCCACACCAAACTCACCCAGCCATGTCTTATTTGAACTTTCATGAACTGACTTGTGACAACATATGACAGCAAGATGCTGAATTCAGGGAGCTCTTTAGAACGAGCCATTTTATCACAACTGTTCGCACAGGCAGACTACATGCTTAGATGCTGGATTTTATACCCATGGCAATGAACCAAAAGAGAAAACCTTAATTCAATGATTAAGAGGTGACTTTTCATACTTGTTCACACAGTGTGTAAAGCTTCCTTCACATGTACATGTTTTCAGCACGTGTGGCATTCGCTTTCACATGTACTGAAGACACGTATGCACACATACCTATCATAATCTATGGAGATCTTTGCATGAGACCCGTCCGCATGGATTACAAGGGCCAATACACATTTCTGGCTCCGTGTGAAACATCCTTGTGACAACCGTGTGCTGTACATGTTTAACACTGCAAAGTATAGGAGAAGCTTTGGAATTGATATTTAAGTCATGGTGGAAAAAAAATGAATTGCACACGGATGGAACACTGATGGCACACGGATGACACACTGATCCAAAATACTTATGACACCGGTACCATTTTTCCAGTACCGGTATTATATGGACATGTGAAGGGTGGTTTAGTCAAAGGAATCTGTTAAACATGTCGTCGGTCGGGTAACAAACCCTGAGCTGGAGGTTTTCAGGAGGCAGACACAGAGCTTTTCCCCAGGATATTGTAACTTACTTTTTCCTCTCCTTGTAACAAGAACCATAACCTTTCTAATATTTCGACATAGCCGCAAGAGGGCTTGTTTTTTTGCAGAACACAACTTATTCTATGAAATAAGTGGAAACGGTGAGGAAAAAAACTGTAATTCCACATTTTCTTTTTCAAGGTTTTGTACTAGCGCCGCTTACTTTGTGGTAATCAGGTGGTGATCTGTTACCTTTGCTCTATGGGTCAGTATGGTTACGGGATCCCAAATCTATATATTTCTATTCATGATTTACTAATTAAAAATAAAATAAAAACATTTACAAAAACAATTTGGCTTTTGTCACCATATTCTGAGAGCCATATATATATTTTTTTAAAGTGGTCATCCGGCAGTCAAGGTAACCCTTCGTCAATCTGCATTCATACTGCACGGTGGCCCCATGTTCATTAGAACTGATGGCCATTATGTTAAAGTCTGTTACATGTCACCATCACACTTGACAGCGGTATTAACCCCATAACGCCCAATGACGGACACTGCACGGCATGAGCAGGTGTAAGTTAATGCTTCTTGCCGTGCAGTGTCCGTTATGGCTTTAAACTGTCACAGCGTGTAAACACGCAGTGACAGATACGTGTGGACAGCTATCTGTGACAGCTGAGCAGCACAAGATGGGGTGCAGGGAGCCATATGGTCGGTCCGCACACCTAGATCGCTGCGATCGGTCAGTCAATCTGACTGACCGATCTCAGCATGATCGTGCAGAAGATGCTGAAATATCAGCGTCTCCAGCCCGATCAGTGCCGGAGTTCAGCACCACCAGTGGCTGAGCTCCGGCACTAAACAGCTAGTAGCCGTGTCAGCACCATCCCTGGCTGTTAAATCCGCTGACAGATCGGTGGCCCTGCGATGTCGTGGGGCCCAATCATTGCCATGGTGACCAGGGGTCGTCATGACGACCCCCGGGTCACCAAGCTACGGAAAGCTGCTGAAACCATGCTCACAGCATGGGCTCAGGAGCTTTCACTAAAGGTATAATGAATGCACTGCAATCTAGTACATTGCAATACATTATATCTGTGATCAAAGAGAAACAAGTGAAGGTCCCATAAAGGGACTAAGTAAAAAGTAAAAAATAAATGGCAAAAAATGTGTAAAAATATGTAAAAAAAATTAAATAAATAATAATAATTTTAAAAAAATATTCACTAATAAATACACATTTTTATGTAAAAAATAAATAAAATAAAAAAAAGTACACATATTTGGTATTGCCGAGTCTGGAACAACCCGACCTATAAAAGTGTCACACTAGTTAACCCCTTCAGTGAACGCCGCACAAAAAAAACTTAAAAAAACGAGGCTAACGATGCTTTATCATCATGCCACTGGGAAAAAAAGGGGAATGAAACACGATAAAAAAAACAAATATATATAAAATTAGTACCGCTGAAAACGTCATCTTGTCCCACAAGAAACAAGCCGCCATACAGCCCCATCAGTGGAAAGATAAAAAAATTATAGCTCTCAGAATAAAGCGATGCAAAATATATATATATTTTTTGTATAAAAACGCTATTAATGTGGTACCGCTGTAAACGTACAGAGCTGAAGAATAACTCTGCCTTATCAATTTTACCACACGCGGAACGGCATAAAAAAAAAAAAAAAAAAAACACAATTCCTGAATTGCCAGTTTTTGTTTATTTTCCCTCCCCAAATTTAGAATAGAAAGCAATCAAAAAATGACATGTGACCAAAAATGGTACCAATAAAAACGTCAAATCGTCCCGCAAAAAACAAGCCCTTACATGACTGTCCCAGAGGACGATTCCCTAAAACAAGGCAGATGGCAACACTGGACGCTGTCTGGCCTGTGAGTCGGTATTGTCCGTCTTTTTAGGTGTGCATAAATGCGCGATCGGCCGCAGTTTTGGACACCTCTGAAAAGTAGGACGACGCTGAACAGAGGTAAGATGGAGCCCAGAAGAGTAACTCTGCTGCCTCATTATAATGAATGGATCCACTGGGGGGTGTCACCTGAATCACGTCACCCAGAGATTTCAATGGAAACTTCAAAATAAGTGCTCAGCATAGAGCACCAGATAAATATGATCCAAAATGTTATGTAAAATGTTCCCAATAAAAGCTTCAAATCTATCCATAAAACAAACAAAATACTCAGATTCATAGAATCATACAATTGTAGAGTTGGAAGGGACCTCCTGGCTCATCTGGTCCAACCCCCAGCTCAAAGCAGGATTCACTAAATCATCTCAGACAGATGTCTGTCCAGCCTCTGCTTGAAGACGTCCATTGAAGGAGAACTCACCACCTCTCGTGGCAGCCTGTTCCACTCGTTGATCATCCTAACTGTCAAAAAGTTTTTTCTAATATCTAATCTGTGTCTCCTCCCATTCAGTTTCATCCCATTGCTTCTTGTGCAAATGAGAATAAAGATGATCCTTCTACAATGTGACAGCCCTTGACATATTTGTAGACAGCTATTAAGTCTCCTCTCAGTCTTCTTTTTTGCAAGCTAAACATTCCCAAATCCTGCAACCGTTCCTCATAGGACATGGTTGCAGACCGGTCACCATTCTGGTCGCTCTTCTCTGAACTTGCTCCAGTTTGTCGATGTCTTTTTTAAAATGTGGTGCCCAAAACTGGACACAGTATACCAGATGAGGTCTGAACAAGGAGGAGTAAAGTCCGATAATGACTTCACATGATCTAGATTGTATGCTTCTGTTAAAACATCCCAGAATTGTATTTGTCTTTTTTAGCTGCTGCATCACACTGTTTACTCATGTTCAGTCTATGATCTATTAGTATAACTAAGTATTTTTCACATGTACTGTTGCTTAGCTCTATTCCTCCCATTTTGTACATGCTTTTTTCATTTTTATTGCCCAGATGTAGTACTTTGAATTTTTCCCTGTTAAAAAACATTCTGTTACTTGCTGCCCACTGCTCCAGTTTATTTAGGTCTTTTTGAATCCTGTCTCTCTCTTCTCTAGTGTTAGCTATCCCTCCTAGCTTTGTGTCATCAGCAAATTTAATCAGTTTACCCTCAATTCCTTCATCTAAATCATTGATAAAGATGTTGAACAATACAGGTCCCAGGACAGAGCCCCGTGGTACCCCACTTCAGACATTCATCCAGCTGGATGTGAAGCCATTTACGACCACCCGTTGAGTCCGATCACTAAGCCAGTTATGAATCCACCTAACAGTTGCCTTGTCCTTTCAATACTTGGTCATTTTTTCAATAAGGATGGTGTGAGATACTTTGTCAAATACTTTGCTGAAGTCAAGATATACTATATCTACGGCATTTCTGTTAGGCGTCAGGTGTTTGCTAGATTTGAAATAGGTTCAGAACCATCAGTGGATTCTGTAGTCTCCCATTCCAGTCCAGCCAGGGATGATGCTGCTCAACATCATCATCAGTCCCAACGCCTAGCTGGTGCACGAGATGTACAGGTTGTCTCTTTGGTCTTTGTTCCTAGCAACATGAAGGATAGGTTGCGGAGGGAAACAGGGCTGCTAAAGCTTAAGTCCAGGATTCTCTGCACTGAGCATGCCTGTGACATGGTGGACCGTGATTGGTGGTTTGGGAGTCAGCTGATCCGGTGACCTGGCGCCGCCTGATTGGTTGCGGGTGACGTCACCAATAGTGCGACGGTGGGCAGGGCTTAATCTTTAAATAGCCCGCCCACAAACATGGCGGCGCGCTCTGATCATTGAGCTGTGATGGTGTTGTGTGGACGCTTGGTCTTTTGGGCTCCAGGTGTGCTTTAGTTTCTGGCAGGCAGGTTTAGTGGAAATAGGCAGGCTTAGATGAAATAGGCAGGTAGCTTCATCTGACAGTCTGGCTCCGACAAAGGGGTCGCCATACACCCCGAGCAGTCTGCAGACACCCTATTCCCAGCACCGCCTGTAAGCCACGTGGAGAGATACTCCTCAGTGCGGTAGCACGCCGGCTGGGAGCACATATTCGCCGACGTGAGTCACACACGCATCCTAGCGTCTGCTGTGTAGTCCCTGTGCAGTTAACAGGGCTACAGATATATTATTTATCGCACATCTCTCGTGCTGTTAACGGAGATAGTGCGAATCCCTATTCCCGTTCCGGTGTGCAGTAACACGGAAGGGATTGTTATTTAAGTTGGTTGTTTTACCTTCTCACCCGGAAGGTGTTTGGCCGCAGTCCACCAGGCTGCATCGCGGACCCTGTGTAAGGTTGCTTTCCATTATTGAATAAAAGTTGTTTGCAACCGTCCCCTTAACAATTTCCCTGATCCACCCAGTCAGTGATTCTGTCATAGAAGGAAATTAAGTTAGTCTGACTTGATTTGTTAGTTACAAACCCATGCTGACTCTGGTTAATCACTTCATTCTTATCCAGGTACTTACATACATGTTGTTTAATAATTTGTTCAAAGATCTTTCCTGGTATAGAAGTCAGACTCACCGGCCTATAGTTCCCTGGGTCCACTTTCTTCCCCTTTTTGAAGATAGGAACAACATTTGCTCTTCTCCAGTCTTCTGGGATTTCTCCTGTTCTCCAAGAATTTTCAAAGATTATGGAGAGTGGTTCTAAAATTTCTTCTACGATCTCCTTCAGTACTCTGGGGTTTAATTCATCTGGACCTGGAGACTTGAACTCATTTATGTTAGCTAAATATTCCCTCACAATCTTTCTGTTTACAGATAACCTGGATTCTTCAATTCCTTTAATAGGACAGTGAAGATCAGTTGATGTTCCATTTTCTTTCTGAGAGAAAACAGATGCAAAATAGGAATTAAAAAGTTCGGCCTTCTCAACATCCTTTCTTACCATTTCACCATTTTCATCCTGTAAAAATCCTATAGCATCATTGACTTTTCTTTTACTTTTGACATACCCTCAAAATCCTTTTTTATTGCTTTTGACATCTCTTGCAAGCCTTAATTCATTGTCAGCTTTAGCTGACCTGATACGTGCCCTGCAGGATCTGCAGACTGCATTATAATCTTCTTTAGATATGACTCCTTCTTTGCATTTGATAAACATTTCTTTCTTTCTTTTTAGCATGTGTTTAAGTTCTGTGTTCATCCATCCTGGTTTCCTTAAATGCTTCCCATTCTTCCTACTTTTCGGGATTGTTAACGATTGTGCTTTGAGAATCTCATTTTTAAAAATTTCCCATCCTTCCTGGACATTTTTGTCCTTAAGGACATCCAGCCATTGGATCCCTCCTATTCTCTTTCTGAGTCTCTTAAAATCTGCCTATTTAAAATCTAACCTTGAAGTTTGAGTCTTCACATGTCTTCCTCCTCTAGTTATCCAAAATTCTATAATAGCATGATCGCTGCTTCCTAGGGTCCCAGCCACTTTTATCTCCTCAACCATTTCCTCCCTGTTTATAAGGATTAGATCCAAAGTAGCAGATCCCCTTGTTTTCTCCCCTACCTTTTGGAAGATAAAGTTGTCAGCAAGAGAGGATAAGAATTTGCTTGACCTGTTAGTTTTACTTGAGAGAGATTCCCAACAAATGTATGGATAGTTGAAATCTCCCATGACCACTACATCATATTTTTTGGAGAACTTGGTCATTTGATACATAAAGAGTTCATCCATATCTTCAGCTTGCCCAGGTGGCCTGTAGTAAATGCCTACAATGGTGTCCTTTCCGTTGTTCTCTCCTTGTATTCTTACCCAAACACTTTCCACAGAACTCCCAGTCTCTGCTTCAATCTCTCTGCAGATATACGCTTTTCTAACATACAATGCGACACCTCCTCCTCGTTTATCAAGTCTGCTTCTTGCAAATAAGTTGTATCCTTTTAGCCTTGTATTCCAATCATGTGTATCGTCCCACCAAGTTTCAGTGATTCCAATGACATCATATTTCTTTTCCTGCGTTAGTAGTTCCAATTCTCCTTGTTTGTTGCCCATGCTTTGTGCATTTGTATAAAAACATTTTAGTTTGTGATTGGTTTCTCTTCCTCCCATATTTTTATTACTTAGATTTTTTTGTCTTTGTTCTTCCTTTCCGCTTCCAATAGCAGAGATCTCAATAGTATTTGTCAGCTGTATGGCTTTTTCTGGCCTTTTGCTTCCCTTCCCACATTGATCTAGTTTAAAGCTCTCCTGATGAGTGTAGCAAGGCGACTTCCAAATACATGTTTTCCAGTCTTCGTAAGGGGCACCCCATCTCTAGCAAGTAGTCCATCATATAGATAATTCATTCCGTGATCCAGAAATCCAAATCCTTGTTGACAGCACCATCGACGTAGCCAGTTGTTCACCTGTAGAATCTTATTCCACCTCATTGTTCCATGGCCATCCACTGGGAGGATGGATGAGAAGACCACCTGCGCTCCCAATTCTTTCACTTTCTTGCCTAAGTCTTCAAAGTCACTGCAGATGGTTTCCAGGTCCTTTCTTGCAGGGTCATTTGTCCCCACATGTATTAGCAGGAATGGGTAGTGATCTGTAGGTCTGAAAAGTCTTGATATCCTGTCAGACACATCTTTAATTTTTGCTCCTGGAAGACAGCACATTTCTCTTGAGGTTATGTCTGGTCTGCAGATAGCGGCCTCTGTTCCTCTCAACAGGGAATCCCCCATGACCACCACTCTCCGTTTTTCCTTCACAACATTTTCTTTCTCTATCCCGGAGGATTCTGAGGGCTTACAAGGTTATTCATTGTGGGCAAAGTCTTATCTTGCTGTATTTCTTCATGGTTCTCCTGTGTGAGAGCCTGGTACTGGTTCCTGAGCAGTATGGGTGCTGACTGCCTCTCGATACTCCTGCTTCTCTGGGTCACATGCTTCCATTCCTCTGTTTCATCAGGTGCAGTTCGAATTTCTTCTCTTCCTGTATCATGAAGGGATAATTATCCTCTGTCTAAGAACTCTTCACCTTCCTTAATGATTTTCAAGGTAGTTAACCTCTCTTCTAGATTTCGCAACTTTTCCTCCAACAGGGACACAAGCTTGCATTTCTGGCATGTGAAGTTTGGCTTTTCCCTGGCAAGTATGTGAACATGTATCAGGATATGCAGCTCACCAAATGGCTCCTGGACTCTTCCATGTTCTTATTGTTAATGTGTTATGAAAACAGTGAAATACGCTCCAAAATTCGGTTTACCGATGTCCTCCTTTCAGCTCCAACGGCCAAAATCCAGTGTTCTTTGAGCTCGCGGAGACTCTTCACTTATCCCAAAATGCAGTGGGAATATGCAAATTATCTCCTCAGGACTCCTCCCCTGGTTTCATCTGTCAATGTAAATATAGGGTGCTTCCACGTTACTGGTAGCACAAGGGCACTGGAAAAGTGAAATAACTCCTCGCCCCCAAAAGAAATATAGCAAATTCTGTGCTCCGAAATTTTAATGCTACCCCCCACCCCCGTCCTCCAGAGCTCCAGTGTGTGCCTACATCAGATTTACCATCCACATGTTTGTCAGGGGTATAACTTACAAAATGGGGTCACTTGAGGGGGGGTATTCTGCTCTTTTAGCATTTAGGGTCTCTGTATATGGAGTCCGCAAACTATTCTAGGAAAACCTATACTCCAGCAGTCAAATAGCGCTCCGTCCTTCCCGAGTGTCGCCGTGTGGCTAAGCAGTACTGTACAGTCACATATGAGGTATTTCCACATTCAGCAGAAATTGTGGGCCACATTTTAGGGGCCAGTTGTATCCATTAACCCCATTTAAAATGTAAAATCTGGGGCTAAACAAAATATTTGAGATAAAAATGTAATTATTTTTTCTTCACTGCCCAATGGTATAAAATTCTGTGACACACCCATGGTGTTAATATGATCATTGCACCCCTAGATGAGTTCACTGAGAGGTGTACTTTGTAAAATGGGGTCCTCAGGCTGTTATGGCACCTCAGGGGATCTCCCAGTGTATGATGGCACCCGATGCAGATCACGTAGGAGAGGGAGCCCTCTCCCTCCTCAAGCCTTCTAAATGCTGTTATTTCTATTGATAATGACATTTAAGGGGTTAAAAAGCTGGGAATGGTGAGGGCAATGCTCCTGACAGTGACAGCCGAGGCTCTGCTATCACTTAAGCCAAGCTCCCGACGATGATGGTGAGGGCACAGCCCCTGGGCCCGGCACAATCGTCATGATGTTACTGTATGTCAGTGGTCGGGAATCCCTTCCCGATCAGGACGTATAGGTATGTCAAAGGTCATGAAGGGGTTACAATTTTAGCAGCAATTTTTCATATTTCCAAGGAAATTTAAAATAAACTGCACTTTTATGGACCTATTCACTTTTGAAGTGACTTTGAAGGGCCTTTTATTGTAACCCCCTAAAAAACACCCCAATTTAAAGAATGGAGGTTTCAAAGCATACAAGAAGTTTGCTATTCCTTGAGGTGCTTTGCATTAATGAAAATATAAGGAAAAAAAATTAATAATTCCATTTAGTCAAATTCCATTCAGCTAAAATGTTACTTCAGCCCTAATATTTAGACTGCACAATTTATTAAACAATTTCTCCTGAATGCAGCATTACTCCTTGTATAGCAGACACTAATATTGTATAGCTACTGTACGGTTTGGTACTCACTCGGCTGCGGCTGAGGTAGGCACAGGAAGCATTTTCATTGAAATCCAGGCTAGTTTATTCAGACAGCATAAACTGCTCAGGCAGCAAAACTAAAACACCCTTTTCCGGCACAAAGTGGAAATACAAAGTAAAATGTCCATACAATGTTGCGGGTTCGCCCGCTCAGGTCAGTTTCAAATCCTTAGGTGTTTAGCACAGACCAGCATCCTGGAGATCCACATATCTCCAGACACAGAATGAGACAATTGGTCTCCATTTTATTTACCAAACCACGCCCCTGGGTTGGGGAGATGTGAGCAGCCATTCCCACCAATCTCTTATGACTGCTCATAAAAGCGGCCCTCATACGTCCTATTAACCCTTTCAGTACTATATGTGCTGGAGCATGCTTTTCTGGGTTTACATCACCGAAGTTAACAACCTCGAGGACCTGTCCGGTGGCCATCTTACATACCCTCCTCTGCCCAAAGCTGGCGGGCTTGGCTATCAATAAGCAAAAAAACTCAAAATTCGAAAATGACGATACACATGAAGATTAGAAGAAGAATAATCAGTTCTGAGAAGGAAATGCATTAAGCATAACACTGTGTGTGTGTGTATGTATGTATGCATGTATGTATGCATGCATGCATGTATGTATATATATTATATATATATATATACACACACACATGTATATATACATACATACATACACTACCTAGTCAGGGTGCATGTTTAAAAAGGACTGTATAGACCAATCGGTAACTAAAACACAGAAAACCAATGATATAGAACCAAAAAGAAGACCAGAGTATGCTAAAATATAACAAATTTTAATGGATCAAGCTAAAATACGAATAGGGGTGGGAACAAAGCAACCAGGAGAAAGCGCTGAACAACATGTGTTTCCCACATGCAAATGTACAGTACAAATCAATGGAATATATACCATTGCCACCATTGCCACCAGAATACATATATATACATACAGTGGGCACGGAAAGTATTCAGACCCCTTTAAATTTTTCAATCTTTGTTTCATTGCAGCCATTTGATAAATTCTAAAAAGTTCATTTTTTTTCTCATTAAAGTACACTTTGCATCCTATCTTGACAGGAAAAAAAACAGAAACCTAGAAATTTTTGCAAATTTATTAAAAAAGAAAAACCGAAATATCACATGGTCATAAATATTCAGCCCCCTAGCTCGGTATTTGAATTAGTACAGCCATGAGTCTTCTTGGGTATGAAGCAACAAGTTTTTCACACCTGGATTTGGGGATCCTCTGCCATTCTTCCTTGCAGTTCCTGTCCAGTTCCGACAGGTTGGATGGTGAACGTTGGTGGACAGCCATTTTCAGGTCTCTCCAGAGATGCTCAATTAGGTTTAGGTCAGGGCTCTGGCTGGACCAGTCAAGAATGGTCACAGAGTTGTTGTGAGGCCACTCCTTTGTCATTATAGCTGTGTGCTTAGGGTCATTGTCTTGTTCGAAGGTGAACCTTCGGCCAAGTCTGAGGTCCAGAGCACTCTGGAAGAGGTTTTCACTCAGGATATCTCTGTACTTGGCCGCATTCATGTTTCCTTCAATTGCAACCAGTCGTCATGTCCCTGTAGCTGAAAAACACCCCCATAGCATGATGCTGCCACCACCATGTTTCACTGTTGGGATTGTATTGGGTAGGTGATGAGCAGTGCCTGGTTTTCTCCACACATACCGCTTAGAATTATCATCAAAAAGATATATCTTCATCTCATCAGACCAGAGAATCTTATTTCTCATAGTCTGGGAGTCCTTCATGTGTTTTTGAGCAAACTCTATGCGGACTTTCATTTGTCTTGCACTGAGGAGAGGATTCCGTCGGGCCACTCTGCCATAAAGGCCTGACTGGTGGAGGGCTGCAGTGATAGTTGACTTTGTGGAACTTTCTCCCATCTCCCTACTGCATCTCTGGAGCTTAGTCACAGTGATTTTGGGGTTCTTCTTTACCTCTCTCACCATGGATATTCTCCCACGATTGCTTTGTTTGACTGGATGGCCAGGTCTAGGAAGACTTCTGGTGGTCCCAAACTTCTTCCATTTAAGGATTATGGAGGCCACTGTGCTCTTAGGAACCTTGAGTAATGCAGAAATTATTTTGTAACCTTGGCCAGATCTGTGCCTTGCCACAATTCTGTCTCTGAGCTCCTTGGGCAGTTTCTTTGAGCTCATGGTTTTCATTTGGTCTGACATGCATTGTGAGCTGTGAGGTCTTAAGCCCCCGTCTCACATAGTGATATCGCTAGCGAGATCGCTGCTGTGTCACGGTTTTGGTGACTCACCAGCGACCTCACCAGCGATGTCGCTATGTGTTACACTTTGCAACGATCAGGCCCCTGCTGTGAGGTCGCTGATCGCTGCAAAGTGTCCTGGACCATTTTTTGGTCGTTGGCCTCCCGCTGGCCAGCACACATCGCTGTGTGTGACCAGCGGGACCAAAGAACTGGCTGGTAACCATGGTAAATATCGGGTTACTAGGGGCACGCGCGCACTTAGTAACCCGCTGTTTACCATGGATACCACTCTGCTACGGTGCGCGGAGGCTCCCGCGCACCGTAGCAGAGTGGTATCCATGGTAAACAGCGGGTTACTAGGGGCACACGCGCACTTAGTAACCCGATGTTTACCATAGTTACCAGCCTGCTCCTGCTTAAGCAGCAGGCTGGTGACGGGAGCAGGACATCGTGGAACGATTCTTTCCACGATATCGCTGCTCCCCTGATCGCTGGTGAGCCTGCCTGTTTGACAGCTCACCAGCGATGTATTAGCGATGCAGCAACGATCCCTGACAGGTCGTAACGTTGTCGGGATCGCTGTTGCATCGCTTAGTGTGACGGGGCCTTTATACAGACAGGTGTGTGCCTTTCCAAATCAAGTCCTATCAGTTTAATTAAACACAGCTGGACTCCAATGAAGGAGTAGAACCATCTCAAGGAGGATCACAAGGGGTCTGAATACTTTCCATACCCATTATGTATATGTGTATATATATATACATATATATATATATATATATATATATAATACACATATAAATAAAACAATAAGAAACCAGGTGTATATCAATACAGATTATATGTATTAGATATGGGGAAAACATATGTACTACCTCTATCAGGGTGTAAATAAATATTGTGCAAAAGAACCACAGGATGCAAGAGAGGGGCAATGATGGAAATAGCTCCTAACGTATAAACTATTCCATAATAATAAACCAATATAGGCGGGTATAGAATAGTCTATATACCTGTGTATGAGTCTGGAGTAGAGGGGGCATACGGTGCAGAGTCACCACCCCGACAGCAGTGGACCCTCGACAGTGCATCAGCATTGCCATGCAGTTTCCCGGGCCTATGCTCTGCATGGAAGCTAAAATCCTGAAGGGCTAGGGACCATCTGGTCACTCCGGCATCGTTCCCCTTCTTGTCCCTCATCCACCTTAGTGCGGCATGGTCTGACACTAGCCTGAACTTCCTGCCTAAGAGGTAGTATCTTGAAGTGTCCAACACCCACTTGATGGCCTTTTCCACAATGGAGTAATTCTTCCCACAGGATGTCACATTCTGACTTAAATACATTATGGGATGCTCTTCCCCATTCACTTCCTGTGATAGGACAGCACCCAGCCCGACATCTGACATGTCTGTCTGGACCACAAACTTATTTGAGAAATCCGGTGCCACCATAACTGTCTGTTTACACAGAGCTACCTTCAGTTCCGCGAAGGCAGTCTCAGCTTCTGGAGATTACTTAGCCATAACCGACTTTGTCCCTGTAAGGAGGTCTGTCAAAGGGGCCGCTATCATGACGAAGTTAGGGATGAACCGGCGGTAATAGCCCACGATGCCTAGGAACGCTTTGACCTGTTTCCCTGAGAGGGGTAGTGGCCAACTCTTCTTGATCACGTCGACTTTATTTGGGGCTTTATTTCACCTCTCCCTACGACATAACCCAAGTATTTGGTTTCTTCAATGCCCATGGCACATTTCTTCAGGTTTATAGAAAACCCTGCCTTCTTTAAAGAATCAAGTATCGCCTGGACTTTGCTCAGATGGCTTCCCCAATCCTGGCTATAGATCACGATGTCATCCAAGTAGGCTGCTGCATACTTCTTGTGGGGAGCTAGAATCAAGTCCATGGTCCTCTGGAAGGTAGCCAGGGCTTCTTGCAACCCAAACAACATCCTTGTGTACTAGAATCAACAATCTGGCGTTGAGAAGACAGTCTTCTCCTTGGCATCTTGGGACATGGGTATTTGCCAATTCCTTTAGCGAGGTCAAGGGTGGTAATATACCTGGCTGGCCCCAACCTTTCAAACAGTTCATCTACACTGGGCATTGGGTAGGTGTCAAACTTCAAGAATTTGTTGAGTTTCCTATAGTCATTGCAAAACTGCCATTCTCTATTTGGTTTTGGCACTAAGACTATGGGACTGGACCAGCCACTCCTGGACTCCTCAATGACTCCCATGCTCAGCATCCGCTTCACCTCTTTTGCAATCACCTCTCGGTGGGCTTCGGGAATCCGATACGGCTTCATATTTACTTGGACATGATGACCCGGAAGAAACTCATGCTCTATGATCCGAGTACGCCCTGGTAGTTCTGAGAACAGGTCTCAGTTCCGCTATAGCAACTCTCGGCACTGTGGCATCTGGGCATGTGACAGCGACTCTGCCAGCTTGACTTCCTTCACGTGGGCTTTGGTCTTCGCCACCAAACAGGAGCTTCCACAAACTCCCTATGTCGCCATGGCTTGATCAGGTTGACCTGGTACACTTGGTAGGGCTTCCTTTTCCCTGGTTAGTGGACTCTATAGTTGACATTGCCAAGCTTTTCAAGAACTTCATAGGGGCCCTGCCACTTGGTCAGGAATTTGCTCTCCACCGTAGGCACTAGTACCCAATTTCCAAGGTGGAAGTGTCTCACCCTCGCTGATCTTTAGTACACCCTTGACTGTGCCTCTTGTGCTTTGAGGAGGTGTTCTTTCACAATAGGCATCGCCTCAAAAATCCTTTCTTGCATCTGGGCCACATGTTTGATTACATTCCTGTAGGGTGTAGACCCCGCCTCCGAAGTCTCCTTTGCTACATCCAGGAGTCCAAGGGGCTGTCAGCTATATAACAGCTCAAATGGTGAGAAGCCAGTAGAGGCCTGTGGGACTTCTCTAATAGAAAACAGAAGGTACGGCAGTAGACAGTACCAGTTCCGGCAGTCTTTCTCTACGACCTTCTTCAACATGGCCTTCAAGGTTTTATTAAACCTCTCCACTAAGCCGTCTGTCTGGGGGTGGTAGACTGAGGTCCTGAGTTGTGTGATTTGCAGGATTTTTCACAACTCCCTCATCCCCCTTGACATAAATGGGGTCCCTTGGTCCGTTAGGATCTCCTTAGGCAACCCCATTCTAGAAAAGATGTGGACTAGCTCCTGGACTATGCACTTGGCAGAGGAGTTTCGTGGTGGTACAGCCTCCGGGTAACATGTAGCGTTGTCCAGTACCACCAAGATATACTGATGTGCTCTGGCGGACTTGACCAGGGGTCCCACTAGATCCATGGTGATGCGATCGATTGGGACCTCAATGACAGGTAGTGGCACTAAAGGGCTACGGAAGTGAGCCACAGGGGAGGTCAACTGATAGGTGTGACAGGACCTACAGTAATTCACAATCTCTCGGTGACAACTGGGCCAGTAGACCCTCTGGAAGATTCTTTCCTGGGCTTTTTCTACCTCCAGATGACCACCTAAGACATGTACATTGGCCATATCTAACACCCTGCGTCTGTACGGCCCTGGCACTAGTAACTGATCGATTACCTCTCTTCTGAGCTTCGTGACCTGACATAGTAACTCCCCAATTCCAGCAAAGTACGGATATCAGGTATCAGCCCTAGACTCTTGAGCAACACCATTCAGAACAGTGACATTATTAAACACACCTTTTAGAGTTCAGTCCCTGAGCTGGGCGTTTCCAAAGTATCCCCACCTCCAGCTCAGGGATGCTGCTTCATCCTCACCCCCAACAAGCACATGAAAGGGAAAACTGTCGGTTGCGGCCTGCGACGAGGTTTCTTTAGGAGCGACCTGGTTGTGGTCTGGACAACCCAGCTTCCTCCCTTTCTCCCACAAGTCCCAAAGCAAGGCAAAGTCCTGCCCTATTATAACAGGGTGCAACAGGTCCTTGACTACGCCCACCTCATGGGACTCGGTGCTACAGTTTGTGCCTATGACCACTAGGACCACAGGGTAGTCCTTAGCGTCTCGATGGATACAGCAGATGTCCACTTTTTTCTGCAGAATCAGACGATGAGGAATTATGGCCCTCACTAGGGTTACCAAACTCCCAGAATCGAACAGACCAGTCATTTGCGCTCCATTCACTGACACGGGGCATGCCTGTGGTCCCACGCCTCGTGGAGGGACAGCACTACAAGCAGGATATGCAAAGTAGCGCCGTCCTGTGCTGCAGTCTACTGGCTCGTTGGTCATAGGGCAACAGGCCACTATTAGACCCGGGGTGTGACATCGCCAACAAATTAAGTTATTGGATGGGGCCTTTGGTAGCAACTCGGGACCCCTCCTGAACTCTAGGATGCCCCCCAGATGTGGTTCTAGTTCCCCACTTTTGGGTGTCCATCCCCCCTGTTGGTAACCACAGTATGGAGATGCTCCCACCCCTTACTTCCCCAAAGCACTCTCGACCGCCTGGTACCTTTCTACCAACCTCACAAGGTCATTGGCATTATGGGGATCTCCCTGGGCAACCCAGGATGGCACCAGCCTTGGAAGGGAGTGTATGAACCTGTCCATCACAATCCTCGCCACTATATGTGCTGGAGAGGAAGATTCCGGTTGCTACCATTTTTGGACCAAGTGTAGGAGGTAAAACATTTGGGACCGGGAAGGTTTGTCACTGCAATAGGCCCAGTGGTACACCCGCATCATGTCAGTCAGAGTCACTCCTAAGCACGCCAAAATCTCAGTCTTCAACTTGATGTACTCTTTTGCATCTTGCAAGGCCAAGTTATAATAGGCCTTCTGCTGTTGCCCTGTTAAATATGGTGCCAGAACCTCCGCCCACTGCTCTGGAGGCAATATCTCTCGCTCCGCCACCCTCTCAAAAATTGTCAGAAACGCCTCGTCCTCATCACCCGGGATCATCTTTTGTAAGGCTCTTCTTAACGTCTTCCTGGCAAGTGAGTCATCACTTGGACTTGGGGGTGGGGCGATTGAACTGCCATGGATTAACTCGGCTAGGAGGTTTATCTGCTGCTTGTACTGCTGCTGCTGCCACTGCTGCGGTTGATGCTGCCGGAGATTAGCCTGCACCAGTTGCTTTATCAGCTCCTCCATGATGCCAGACGTCCCCTACTGGCTGACGGCCTTCACCCAAGACATAAAAGGTTTCCTGTAGCAGTCACACTGCCCCTTGGGATTTGTGACTGTGCTTCTAGCACCAATTGTAGGGTTTAATACTCACTCGTCTGCGGTTGAGGTAGACACAGGAAGCATTTTCATTGAAATCCAAACTGGTTTATTCAGACAGCATAAACAAAAATAGCGTTTTCCGGCACAAAGTGGAAGCACAAAGTAAAATGTCCACACAATGTTACCGGTTCGCCTGCTCAGGTCAGTGTCCAATCCTTAGTACAGACTAACGCCTTGGAGATCCACAGGTCTCCAGACACAGACACTGAATGAGACATTTGGTCTCTATTTTATTTACCAAACCACGCTCCAGAGGTGGGGATATGTGGGCAGCCATTCCCACCCATTTTTTATGACTGCTCTTAAAACCGGCCTGATACGCCCTATTAACCCTGTCAGCAGTATACGTGCTGGAGCATGCTTTCTCGGGTTTACATCACCGAAGCTACCAACCTCGATGATACATATTTCCCCTCAAGGACCTGTCCGTCAGCCATCTTACACTATATACATGTCATTAAGGGTATACAAGTTTAAAGATTGCACATTTTTCAAAATTTTCAGAAAATTTGGAATATTTTCATGAACAAAGACAAAACAACAGATCTGAATTTACCGGTAGTAACAGGTAAAATGTTTTACAACAACAAAATCACAATCTCAGAATCACTGACAGAAGCATTTTAAAGTTATTACCGCAGAAAGTGACGTATCAGACTTGAAAAATGGGGCTATCAGGAAGGTTAATGCTGATTTACACGAGACAGGGTTAAGAAACATGGAATGGTATTGTGCAGTACATACCTATAGGTGAAGCATCATCTCCCTCAGAATCTTCCTCTGTATAGTAATGAAACACTTATTAGTAAGGGTGAAAAAATAATATATATATACATTATATATACAGTACAGACCAAAAGTTTGGACACACCTTCCCATTTAAAGATTTTTCTGTATTTTCATGACTTTGAAAATTGTACATTCACACTGAAGGCATCAAAACTATGAATTACCACATGTGGAATTATATACTTAACAAAAAAGTGTGAAACAACTGAAAATATGTCTTATATTCTAGGTTCTTCAAAGTACCCACCTTTTGCTTTGATGACTGCTTTGCACACTCTTGGCATTCTCTTGATGAGCTTCAAGAGGTGGTCACCGGAAATGGTTTTCACTTCACAGGTGTGCCCTGTCAAGTTTAATAAGTGGGATTTCTTGCCTTATAAAAGGGGTTGGGACCATCAGTTGTGTTGTGCAGAAGTCTGGAGGATACACAGCTGATAGTTCAACTGAATAGACTGTTAGAATTTGTATTATAGCAAGAAAAAAGCAGCTCTTCTAGGAGTGGAATAAACAACTTGGCGGCATAAAAGCAATCTTTTTAGAGACTGGATGCTGGATGCAGCGTGATGCTCAACTTATCTCTTCAGAATTTCTCCCATAGGTGTTTCATTTGGGTTCAGATTAGAAGACATACTCACTGAATCATTTTCAATCTGTTCTTCAGAAATGCAACATATGTGTGCTTTGGATCATAGTCATGTAGCTCCCGACATCAGCAGCACTCATGCAGCCTCACTTAAGGATACTGATGCAACCACCATGTTTCACTGTAGGCATCATGCATTTTTCTAATTTCATATTTGTAAATGCATAATGCCAACACTAAAACATGGTGGCAGCAGTATCCTTATGTGGAGCTCTATGAGTACTGCTGGTGCTGGGGAGCTATATTTCATTGAAGGTATCATGAGTTCAAAGATGTACTGCTCTATATTGAAAGAAAATCTGCAACCATAACTCTGTGCCCTTGGTAGACATGCAATTTCCAACATGACAATGATCCAAAACACACATAAGTTGCATTTTTGAAAAAGAACAGGGTGAAAGAGATTCAGTCGCCAAGAATTAATCTGAGCCCAATCAAAAGACCTTCAGGGAATTCTGAAGAGACAAAATAAAGGGGTTTTCCCACAAACAATAGTACATTTTAATCAATATATCTTGGAATACTAATAATTTCCACAATTGGATATGTTTAAAAAATGTTCCTGTGCTGAGATAATCTTATAAATGTGCCCCTGCTGTGTACTGTGTAATGGCTGTGTCTGACTGTACAGGAACATGGTCTGATTATACCACAGCTCTTGGGCAGGGGGTAGAAAAAAAATGTGCACTGATATTACATCAGGGGATCGCAGATGATTCTTTCTTTGAAGTAAAACATTGTTTAAAAACAGGCAGGGAAATGTTTTACCTCACAAAAAGAATCAGTTGTGATCCCCTGCTGTAATGTTTGTATATTCTTTTGCTTCCCCCTGCCCAGGAGCTATGGAATGATCAGACCAGGTCCCTGTACGATCAGACACGGCAATTACGCCATACATAGCAGGGGCACATTTATAACATCATCTCAACACAGGAACATTTTATTTAAACACATACAATTGTGGAACTTATTATTCCAAAATCTATTGATTAAAATGTACTTTTTTTTGTGAGGAAAACCCCTTTAAGCATCACTCTCCATCCAGCATCCAGGCTCTAAAGAGGTTGTTCTTGAAGAAAGGGAAAAAATAGATGTTGCAGTATGTCTCCAACTTGTTCATTCCATGCCTAGAAAACTTGTTGCTGTCCTTAAAAGTCATGGCGGTCATACAAAACACTACAAGTAGTAGTTTTTGATGTGGGGTGTATACATTTTTGCATTAACAAATTTGAGAAAAACTGAAGATTTTGTAAAAAAAAAATCCTATTTTTATTCTTAATTTAACTGCTGGATACAGACAAACTCCAGGGATAAAAGATGGGAGGTAGCACAGGTGCAACATACTGATGAACAACCACTCACACCGACCATTCATAGGGAAAGGGGTGAATGATTAGAATTTAAATGCACATGAATAAAACCTGTATAATGTGCCAGTCACATAGATGCATGTAGTGCACCATGCTGGCTTATTATGTATAAGAACACACTACAGGGACAAGCATCCTATTTCCCCAACCAACACTACAGAGCCTGGTTGTATCCTGCAAAGATGAAAAATACTAGAGTTATTGGTTTATATTTTGATTATATTAAGAGGAATCTTTGTGTGTGTGAATGAATGCAGAATGGGATGGGGGCCTGGCTGGATACACAAGGGGGGGCCTGGCTGGACACACAAGGGGGGGGGCCTGGCTGGACACACAAGGGGGGGCCTGGCTGGACACACAAGGGGGGGGGCCTGGCTGGACACACAAGGGGGGGCCTGGCTGGACACACAAGGGGGGGCCTGGCTGGACACACAAGGGGGGAGGCCTGGCAGGACACACAAGGAGGGCCTGGCTGGACACACAAGGGGGGGGCCTGGCTGGACACATGGGAGGGGGAGCCTCCCTGGACACATAAGGGGGGGGCCTGGCTGGACACACAAGGGGGGGCCTGGCTGGACACACAAGGGGGGGCCTGGCTGGACACACAAGGGGGGGCCTGGCTGGACACACAAGGGGGGAGGCCTGGCAGGACACACAAGGGGGGCCTGGCTGGACACACAAGGGGGGGGCCTGGCTGGACACATGGGAGGGGGAGCCTCCCTGGACACATAAGGGGGGGGCCTGGCTGGACACACAAGGTGGGCCTGGCTGGACACACGAGGGGGAGCCTGGCTGGACACACAAGGGGGGGGGCCTGGCTGGACACACAAGAGGGCCTGGCTGGACACACAAGGGGGGGCCTGGCTGGACACACAAGGGGGGGCCTGGCTGGACACACAAGGGGGGAGGCCTGGCAGGACACACAAGGGGGGCCTGGCTGGACACACAAGGGGGGGGCCTGGCTGGACACATGGGAGGGGGAGCCTCCCTGGACACATAAGGGGGGGGCCTGGCTGGACACACAAGGTGGGCCTGGCTGGACACACGAGGGGGAGCCTGGCTGGACACACAAGGGGGGGGGGCCTGGCTGGACACACAAGAGGGCCTGGCTGGACACACAACTGAGACCTGGCTGGACACATGGGAGGGGGAGCCTGCCTGGACACATAAGGAGGGAGCCTGGCTGGACACATAAGGAAGGAGCCTGGCTGGACACATAAGGAAGGAGCCTGGCTGGACACATGAGGGAGCCTGGCTGGACACACAAGGGGGTGCCTGGCTGGACACATGGGAGGGGTGGCTGGCTGGACACATAAGGGGGAGATTAGCTGGACACATAAGGGGGGAGCCTGGCTGGACACATGGGAGGGGAGGGAACCTGGCTGGACACATAAGGGGGAGCCTGCCTGGACACATAAGGGGGAGCCTGCTGGACACATAAGGGGGTGCCTGGCTGGACACATGGGTGAGGGGGCCTGGCTGGACACATAAATGGGGGGGCTGGCTGGATACATAAGGGGGGGCCTGGCTGAACATGTAAGGATGGGGGGTTTGGCTGGACACATGGGAAGGGGGGCAGGATGGATATATGGGGGGGGGCAGGTTGGATATATGGGGGGGCAGGCTGGACACATGGAGGCCAGGATGGATATATGGGGGGGCAGGCTGGACAGATGGAGACCAGGATGGATATATGGGGGGGGGAATGGACACAGAGGCCAGGATGGATATATGGGGGGCAGCTGGACACATGAAGGCCAGGATGGATATATGGGGGGGGCAGGCTCGACACATGGGGGCCAGGATGGATATATGGGGGGGGGGGGCGCAGGCTCGATACACGTGGGCTAGGATAAATATAAAGGGGCCACGCTGGACATATGGGGAACAGAAGGGATATATGGGGGGGAGCCAGGCTGGACAAGCGACTTAATTACTGTTTATGGTGGCGAGTGGGGAACATAATTACTTTAGATTCCAATTATGAACATTATTACTTCTGTAATATAATTTACTTTTTAGGAAACTGTTTTCCATGGGAGGGACCAAAAGTGGGGTCCTGTTACTGTGCAGGGCGGCACTATGTCGCTTTTTTTTCTTCAACTGGTGTAGTGTAGAAGTCAGGGGGGAAAAAGTGGGAATGTGCTCTAGAAGAGATCAGTTATTGATAACTGTGTGTTATTTTCTGCAGAGATGATTCATGACTTGAAGAAGTGATGGCGGTCTGTACCAGATGAAGAAGAAAAGCGAAGATGAAGGACTTCACCTAGAGACATCATTGGTGAGTCAGTGTATTACATGAACACTTACACTATATAGTATATACAGAGCTCCTGTGTATAATGTCACTGGTGATCACTGTATTATTTGTACACTATACACAGAGCTCCTGTTTATAATGTCACTAGTGATCACTATATTATCTGTACACTGACACTACACTGTGTGCAGAATTATTAGGCAAATTGTATTTTAGAGGATTATTTTTATTATTGATCAACAACTATCTTCTCAATCAACCCAAAAGACTCAAATATCCAAGCTTAATATTTTTGGAAGTTGGAGTGGTTTTTTTTTTAGATCTTAGGAGGATATCTGTTTGTGCAGGTAACTATTACTGCGCAGAATTATTAGGCAACTTAATGAAAAAATGAAAAACAAATATAATCCCATCTCACTTGTTTATTTTCACCAGGTAAACCAATATCAGTGCACAAAATTTAGAAATAAACATTTCTGACATGCAAAAACAAAAAAATTAGTGATCAATATAGCCACCTTTCTTTATGATGACACTCAACAGCCTTCCATCCATAGCTTCTGTCAGTTGCTTGATCTGTTGTCGATCAACATTGCGTGCAGCAGTCACCACAGCCTCCCAGACACTGTTCCAAGAGGTGTACTCTTTTCCTTCCCTGTACATCTCACATTTTATAATGGACCACAGGTTCTTTATGGGGTTCAGATCAGGTGAACAATGGGGCCATGTCATTATTTTTTCTTCTTTTAGACCTTTACTGGCCAGCCACTCTGTGGAGTAGTTGAATGCATGTGATGGAGCATTGTCCTGCATAAAAATCATGTTTTTCTTCAACGATACCGACTTCTTCCTGTACCACTGCTTGAAGTGAAGAAGTTGTCTTCCAGAAACTGGCAGTAGGTCTGGGAGTTGAGCTTCACTCCATCCTCAACCCGAAAAGGTCCCACAAGTTCATCTTTGATGATACCAGCCCATACCAGTACCCCACCTGCACCTTGCTGGCGTCTGAATCGGAGTGGAGCTCTCTGCCCTTTACTGATCCAGCCTCTGGCCCATCCATCTGGCCCATCAAGAGTAACTCTCATTTCATCAGTCCATAAAACCTTTGAAAAATCAGTCTTAAGATATTTCTTGGCCCATTCTTGAAGTTTTATCTTATGTTTCTTGTTCAAAGGTGGTCGTTTTTCAGCCTCCCTTACCTTGACTATGTCCCTGAGTATCGCACACCTTGTGCTTTTTGATACTCCAGTAACGCTGCAGCGCTGAAATATGGCAAAACTGGTGGCGAATGGCATCTTGGCAGCTTCACGCTTGATTTTCCTCAATTCATGGGCACTTATTTTGCGCCTTTTTTGGCCAACATGCTTCTTGCGACCCTGTTGGCTATTTGCCATGAAACGCTTGATTGTTCGGTGATCACGCTTCAAAAGTTTGGAAATTTCAAGACTGCTGCATCCCTCTGCAAGACATCTCACAATTTTGGACTTTTCAGAGCCAAACAAATCTCTCTTCTGACCCATTTTGCCAAAGGAAAGGAAGTTGCCTAATAATTAAGCACACCTTATATAGGGTGTTGATGTCATTAGTCAACACCCCTCCTCATTACAGAGATGCACATCACCAGATTTACTTAATTGGTAGTTGGCTCTCAAGCCTATGCAGCTTGGAGTAGGGCAACATGTATAAAAAGTATCTCGCGATCAAAATACTCATTTGCCTAATAATTCTGCACGCGGTGTATATACAGAACTCCTGTGTATAATGTCGCTGGTGGTAATAACAGTGTTGTTAGTATTGTGGTTTGTATTCATGATCAGCATTGTAGTATTTGGTCACTTTGTGGTGGTGGTAATATGTAGTCCGGTCATGGCGTGGCAGTATTTTTTCCTTGCATGTGGTATTATTGTCACTTTGTGGTGGTAATATGTGGTCTGGTCATGGTGTGGCCGTACTTGTTCTTTGTATGTGGTATTATTCGGTCAGTAAGTGGCGGTAATATGCAGGGCTGTGGAGTCGGTAAGCCAAACCTTCGACCCAGACTCTGATTCCTCAATTTCCATCTTTCCGACTCCGACTCCCTCATACATGGTTCATATTTAAGTGATGAATTTAAAAAAGTCTAGATCCTTAGAACAGGAATAGGACAGACATTTATAGAACATTTCATAACTTTCCCAAATTCTTATGAAAAAAATATTTTCCACAAACTGCATTGAACTACTGTACCCAATTTAGTATATATTTTAGGAGTTGTACCAGAGCGTCAGAGGTACACTTACAAGGGTCTCTGGTGAAAACAAGTAATCACCTCTCCACAGGATAAGTGATAAGTTACTGATTGGTCGGGTCCTGACTGCTGGCATACAATCGGCAGAATGTGAAGCTTTTCTCCCCATTAGACTGGAGCTCATGTGCGACTCGATCACTGATCCAATCATTCCCACAGTGGCTGCGAGCGCTGCTCTTTTTTTGGAAGCCCCCAAGAGAATGAATGGAGCTGCGGTCAGACATCCCATCTGTCACTGCATTTTAAAATGGGGATAAGTGTCCTGACAGGGATAAAACTTCCCCATGCTTCCGATGCTTTTCCAATGTTCGGACCAAAACGATCAATAAGTGATCACCTATCCTGTGGAGCCCATGGATCGGTGATAACTTGCTTTAACCAAAGAACCCCTTTAATGCATACTATCGTAATTGTACATCCCAGTTATAGTATATGCACGGCAGATGTGCCGGAGCCGTCAGTCAATGCTCCACTATAACAGGGATAGCGGATAACAGATATTTGCATATTGCTGTAGGTGGGCACCTAGAGTCAATTACCCCTGTGGGCCCCAGACTCCCCAGTCCGATCCTGGACTACGTCTGGAGACCAGGCTTTTCTGAAATGGAAAACCCCTTTAATAAGTGTTATTTAGTAAAATCATCTTTGATGAATATTAGTATTCAAGCTATATCAAATGGACAGTCATATTTTCTGTGTCCTTCCAATCTCACCTTCTTTATAGCTCGCTCTCCTGCGGTTCGGAGATGTCTTTTCTAACAGCTTCCTAACCTGTCATGTAGAGAGGAGAAAATCTTCTAACATGGAGCACTTAGGCAGACTTTCTTTTTAATGAAACATGAATAGAACCAATCTATCACAACAAATATTGGCAGAATGTAAATTTAAATATAGACATCAACATGAAGGATGAAACAATGTAGTGCTTCACTTGGTCATGCCCATACCCAATACATTTAAATTATGTGTTGAAACAGTTCAAAATGCGTCACACAGACTATCATACACAGTATTTTACCTGCGGTATAAGGAATGGTTCTGGCAATTCGGGAGAGCTGTTCATATTCCCAAAATAAGGATCCGGGTCATCCTCCAGCATGTCAGGAAGTAAGTAGTGTCTAAATATGCACAAAATGTGTCACTATATAATGCAGAAACTAGTTTTACCTTCTATAAATACAGTATTTGCAACAACACATACTACATTAGGAAAAAATATTAGTAATTTAACTAACTACATGGAAAGGTATTATGCCATTCAATATGAGTGCTTTCATTTCCACATACAGTACAGACCAAAGGTTTGGATACACCTCATTTAAATATTTTTCTGTATTTTCTTGACTATGGAAATTGTACATTCACACTGAAGGCATCAAAACTATGAATTAACACATGTGGAATTATATACTTAACAAAAAAGTGTGAAACAACTGAAAATATGTCTTATATTCTAGGTTCTTCAAAGTAGCCACCTTTTGCTTTGATGACTGCTTTGCACACTCTTGGCATTCTCTTGATGAGCTTCAAGAGGTAGTCACCAGAAATGGTTTTTACTTCACAGGTGTGCCCTGTCAGGTTTAATAAGTGGGATTTCTTGCCTTATAAATGGGGTTGGGACCATCAGTTGTGTTGTGCAGAAGTCAGGTGGATACACAGCTGATAGTCCTACTGAATAGACTGTTAGAATTTGTATTATGGCAAGAAAAAAGCAGCTAAGTAAAGAAAAACGAGTGGCCATCATTACTTTAAGAAATGAAGGTCAGTCAGTCCAAAAAAATGGGCAAACTTTGAAAGTGTCCCCAAGTGCAGTTGCAAAAACCATCAAGCGCTACAAGGAAACTGGCTCACATGAGGAGCACCCCAGGAAAGGAAGACCAAGAGTCACCTCTGCTTCTGAGGATAAGTTTATCCGAGTCACCAGCCTCAGAAATCGCAGGTTAACAGCAGCTCAGATTAGAGACCAGGTCAATGGTACACAGAGTTCTAGCAGCAGACACATCTCTTCAACAACTGTTAAGAGGAGACTTTGTGCAGCAGGCCTTCATGGTAAAATAGCTGCTAGGAAACCACTGCTAAGGACAGGCAACAAGCAGAAGAGACTTGTTTGAGCTAAAGAACACAAAGAATGGACATTAGACCAGTGGAAATCTGTGCTTTGGTCTGATGAGTCCAAATTTGAGATCTTTGGTTCCAACCACCGTGTCTTTGTGCGACGCAGAAAAGGTGAATGGATGGACTCTACATGCCTGGTTCCCACCGTGAAGCATGGAGTAGGAGGTGTGATGGTGTGGGGGTGCTTTGCTGGTGACACTGTTGGGCATTTATTCAAAATTGAAGGCATACTGAACCAGCATGGCTACCACAGCATCTTGCAGCGGCATGCTATTCCATCCAGTTTGGATTTAGTTGGACCATCATTTATTTTTCAACAGGACAATGACCCCAAACACACCTCCAGGCTGTGTAAGGGCTATTTGACCAATAAGGAGAGTGATGGGGTGCTACGCCAGATGACCTGGCCTCCACAGTCACCAGACCTGAACCCAATCGAGATGGTTTGGGGTGAGCTGGACCGCAGAGTGAAGGCAAAAGGGCCAACAAGTGCTAAGCATCTTTGGGAACTCCTTCAAGATTGTTGGAAGACCATTTCTGGTGACTACCTCTTGAAGCTCATCAAGAGAATGCCAAGAGTGTGCAAAGCAGTCATCAAAGCAAAAGGTGGCTACTTTGAAGAACCTAGAATATAAGACATATTTTCAGTTGTTTCACACTTTTTTGTTAAGTATATAATTCCACATGTGTTAACTCATAGTCTTGATGCCTTCAGTGTGAATGTACAATTTTCATAGTCATGAAAATACAGAAAAATCTTTAAATGAGAAGGTGTGTCCAAACTTTTGGTCTGTACTGTATGTAATCCATGTCAATAAAGTATTAGAAGACAATAATACAGCTGAGACTGTGCACCACTAAAGTAGTGTTTTCTCCAATAGACAAATATGATTAAAAGTGCAGAACAGAGGCTCATTTTTAGGCACCGTGCTATGTAAGCGCATGACTGAGGACATAAACCAGCTTATTCCAACGCATTGTCTACTATACCTCATGGGTTATATATACTGAAAGTGAATGAAGTGAGGCTGAATGGCACCAGCCAAGACGTGGAGAGATGAAACCAAGACTAATTGCCCCAACTACTCCCCCATAAAGCCCTCTATGCTCTCCAGCTTAACCTGTCAGAATTTGCCACCACCAATACATGATTAGATTACAACTATTTAGTGAGGATGGCTAAACTGTCTTTATCTTCTTCATACATGTGTGCCAGGAGCAGTCTTATTCTCATCAGTAACTGTCATAGGTCATTTTGCTTTTCACAGTGTAGATCTTGTGTGGTACAGACCATGCAATTCAATCAAATGCACTCATTTCTTGTGACCCTCCTCAGGAAAGACAAAGACATGTAATTCTGAAGGAGTCTCTATGAGAACAACTTAATAAATTAATACTAGCAAAATGATGTAGTCTGGTGGACAAGTGACCGAATTAATTAAAAAAAAAAGTTTTACTAGGCTGCTACTTTTAGTTAAAAAATATCTACAAATTGTAAAACACTTACTGTACAGTAGGTGGTAAATCCAGGTGGGCTGTAGATAGAGGGGTGACAAAAAAGGGAAGGGATGGTCACTTCCTCTGAGAGATGAACAGATTTTTAAAGGATGAAAATGGCACAAATAAAACAGCAACAGGAGACATCAGAAAACATGTTTGAAATAAAAGAAAACTCTCTTCTAAACTCTAGCAGCTCTGGGCCTAGCTGGTTTGATTCACATCCCTTGCCTGGCGCATGTGCTGAATTTGGTGGTGTAGAGCTTCCTTAAAAATGACCCACATATGTCAGAGGTGCTGCTGAAAGTGAGGGCAGCATGTGCATGCTTTTGGCGTTCTCACCCTGCGGCTGCCGACCTGCCTGCGCTGCAGCATCACTTCTACCTTCACACTCACTGCCTCATATGCAATGTGCCAAGATGGAACTGCACCTTACATATGCTGGAGAGACTGTGTGAGCAGCAGCAGGCAATGGTGGAGTTTCAGCTGCAGCACGCACGGGGGTGGGATGCTGTGAAGAACAACACCACTTAACCACCAATGAATGGGCTTCCATGAAGGACGTTTGTGCCGTGTTGCGCTGCTTCGAATACTCCAATATAGCCAGTGCTGATGACACCATCATGAGCGTTACTATACCTCTTCTATTAAGAAATTGAAAAAACTGATAAATAGCCTATTTTGGGGAAAAGGGGTGGTTATGTGGGAGAGAATAATCGCCCTAGTAGTCTATATCCCAATCCACGTGTTAGTGGACCCCAGAAGGACAAAAGAGGGATTTAATTCCAAAAATATCAATTTTATTAGAAATTTTAAAAATTACATCATAATTCACAATATAAGAGAAGGGAAGAAGAAGAGGTGGTAGGTAAACCATAGGGGCAGGTTTTAAGGAATAAAATCCTGCCAGGAGACTAATATCCCTAAACCAGCATAGAAGGTAAGCCAGGTACGCGTACTAGCTGCTATTTAAAAGATAATGGAAGGATCATATCAATCTATGTCCACACTAGTAATAACAGTGAGGTATAAAGCATGGTATACAAGATAATAATATTGATATGTGGGCATATGGCAGCATATATCAGATCATATAGCAGTGATATATGGGTAAGAGCATTAAACAAATAGCATTAGATAGATAGCATAAAACATGTACACCGGTGATACATAAGTGTAAATAGATCGATAGTGCTATTGATATAGTATTACTGTCTAGTCTGGAGCTGTCTAGTCTGGAGCTGCGGCTCTATAGAAAATCAATTACCTTGTGCCATATGAGAAGTGAGCTCCACATCCCCCCCAGCTCTCCAGGACACGCTGCTTTATCACTTCTCATATGGCACAAGGTAATTGATTTTCTATAGAGCCGCAGCTCCAGACTAGACAGCTCCAGACTAGACAGTAATACTATATCAATAGCACTATCGATCTATTTACACTTATGTATCACCGGTGTACATGTTTTATGCTATCTATCTAATGCTATTTGTTTAATGCTCTTACCCATATATCACTGCTATATGATCTGATATATGCTGCCATATGCCCACATATCAATATTATTATCTTGTATACCATGCTTTATACCTCACTGTTATTACTAGTGTGGACATAGATTGATATGATCCTTCCATTATCTTTTAAATAGCAGCTAGTACGCGTACCTGGCTTACCTTCTATGCTGGTTTAGGGATATTAGTCTCCTGGCAGGATTTTATTCCTTAAAACCTGCCCCTATGGTTTACCTACCACCTCTTCTTCTTCCCTTCTCTTATATTGTGAATTATGATGTAATTTTTAAAATTTCTAATAAAATTGATATTTTTGGAATTAAATCCCTCTTTTGTCCTTCTGGGGTCCACTAACACGTGGATTGGGATATAGACTACTAGGGCGATTATTCTCTCCCACATAACCACCCCTTTTCCCCAAAATAGGCTATTTATCAGTTTTTTCAGTTTTCTAGGGATTACTGACCATATATATATTCTTTATGGCCAGCTTGTAGGTTTTCATTCTATTAAGAAATTGACAGAGAAATTAATTGGGTATCTTGAAAATAATTTCATGTAAATATCATTATACCCTATTTACATTAATTTCAAGGATCACATTTAGAAGAAATTCATATTCAATTATATAAATATAATGAAAAAAATGGAGTGCTGACTTCATACAATGCTGGCCAAAAGTATTGGCACCCCTGCAATTCTGTCAGATAATACTCAGTTTCTTCCTGAAAATGATTGCAATCACAAATTCTTTGGTATTATTCTCTTCATTTAATTTGTCTTCAATGAAAAAAACACAAAAAGAATTGTCCTAAAGCCAAATTGGATATAATTCCTCACCAAACCTATAAATGGGGGTGGACAAAAGTATTGGCACCCTTTGAAAAATCATGTGATTCTTCTCTAATTCGTGTAATTAACAGCACCTGTAACTTACCTATGGCACCTAACAGGTGTTGGCAATAACTAAATCACACTTGCAGCCAGTTAACATGGATTAAAGTTGACTCAACCTCTGTCCTGTGTCCTTGTGTGTACCACATTGGGCATGGAGAAAAGAAAGAAGACCAAAGAACTGTCTGAGGACTTGAGAAACCAAATTGTGAGAAAGCATGAGCAATCTCAAGGCTACAAGTCCATCTCCAAAGACCTGAATGTTCCTGTGTCTTCCATGCGCAGTGTCATCAAGAAGTTTAAAGCCCATGGCACTGTAGCTAACCTCCCTAGATGTGGACGGAAAAGAAAAATTGACGAGAGATTTCAACGCAAGATTGTGCGGATGGTGGATAAAGAACCTCGACTAAAATCCAAACAAGTTCAAGCTGCCCTGCAGTCCGAGGGTACAACAGTGTCAACCCGTACTATCACTCAGCGTCTGAATGAAAAGGGACTGTATGGTAGGATACCCAGGAAGACCGCACTTCTTACCCCGAGACATAAAAAAGCCAGGCTGGAGTGTGCCAAAACTTACCTGAGAAAGCCTAAAACGTTTTGGAAGAATGTTCTCTGGTCAGATGAGACAAAAGTAGAGCTTTTTGGGAAAAAGCATCAACATAGAGTGTACAGGAAAAAAAAAGAGGCTTTCAAGAAAAGAACACGGTCCCTACAGTCAAACATGGCGGAGGTTCCCTGATGTTTTGGGGTTGCTTTGCTGCCTCTGTCACTGGACTGCTTGACCGTGTGCATGGCATTATGAAGTCTGAAGACTACCAACAAATTCTGCAGCATAATGTAGGGCCCAGTGTGAGAAAGCTGGGTCTCACTCAGAGGTCATGGGTCTTCCAGCTGGACAATGACCCAAAACACACTTCCAAAAGCACTATAAAATGGTTTGAGAGAAAGCACTGGAGACTTCTAATGTGGCCAGCAATGAGTCCATACCTGAATCCCATAGAACACCTGTGGAGAGATCTCAAAATGGCAGTTTGGAGAAGGCACCCTTCAAATATCAGGGACCTGGAGCAGTTTGCCAAAGAAGAATGGTCTACAATTCCAGCAGAGCATTGTAAGAAACTCATTGATGGTTACCGGAAGCGGTTGTTCGCAGTTATTTTGGCTAAAGGTTGTGCAACCAAGTATTAGGCTGAGGGTGCCAATACTTTTGTCTGGCCCATTTTTGGAGTTTTGTGTGAAATGATCAATTATTTGATTTTTGCTTCATTCTCTTTTGTGTTTTTTCCTTGCAAGCAAATTAAATGAAGAGAGTAATACCAAAGAATTTGTGATTGCAATCATTTTCAGGAAGAAACTGAGTATTATCTGACAGAATTGCAGGGGTGCCAATACTTTTGGCCACCACTGTGTATACATGGATTGGTGGGGGGGAGGAAGCATATATACATGGATTGGTGGGGGGGGGCAACATATATACATTGATTTTGGCATATACCAAGATGGGAGTGAGCACATTCTTTATTTCTGCAGTCTCATACCCTGCTCCTTTCTGTGGCTGCTCTATGCTGCCCTCACCAGCTCTCTGTACGAGTTGTTTTTCCTAAACTAAATCCTCAGTATTCGGGTTAATTTGCCATATTGGCACTTTACGATAAATAAGTGGGTTTTGGGTTGCAGTTTGGGCACTCGGTCTGTAAAAGGTTTGCCATCACTGCAATATACTGTTGAGACAGTTGACCCCCGAGAGCATGGATTGGGACACTCCGCTACCATCCCAGAAACAACAAAGGTGGGAGATATGGAAGAAGTCTCTGAAGGTCTTAGAGCATGTCCAAGTCTCACGCAGTTATTCCCTAAGCACCCTTTCAGCCTCCACCAGGAGAGAAATCCACATTTTCTCCGACGCATCTACAGAGGCCATAGCTGCAGTAGCCTACCTGAAAACCTCAGAAAGCAACAACAAGGTACATTGTGGATTCATCCTTGGCAAGGCAAAACTAACACTGAAACCGTCTCACTCTGTACCAATACTCAAACTTTGTGCTGCCGTACAGGCAGTGGAATTAGCTGAAGCTATAAAGGATGAAATGGACATTGTGATTGATTCATTTACATTCTACACAGACAGTAGAGCGGTACTTGGTTACATTTACAACCAAAAAAACAATTTTACGTCTACATCAGCAATAGAGTAGAGCGTATCAGAAGCTTTTCTATCCCTGAATACTGGCACTACGTCTCTACTGACCTGAACCCAGCTGACCGAGGGACAAGATTCACAGCCGCGTCTAAGCTCAATGACAACATGTGGCTGTCACCTCCAAGTCTCTTATATAAGGATTCTAGTTCAAAGGACATCAACAACACTTATAAGCTGGTGGAACCGGAGTCTGAAAAAGAGATCAGACCAATCACCTCTACTCGCTACACTTCTGTGATGCCAAAATCAAAACTAAGATCTCACTGCTTTGAAAGCTTCTCAAAATGGTCAGCTGTTGTGCGGGCCATAGCTCGTCTTGTTCACATCGCTCATTCCTTTGCCAGTGACAAATCATCAGTGTTGTGGCTGGCACATGTGTAGAGGATACCCTACTGTTGCTGACATCAGACATGCCGAGCAATTCAGCGGTGAGTGCAACAAGAATATGGTCACGAGATCGACAGTATCGCAAAAGGGTACCAGCCTGTCCAAGAACAGTTTACTGCTTGAATTGAACCCAGTGGTCGATCATTACGGACTGTTAAAGGTGGATGGTCATATAGAGAAGTCTGATCTATGTAATAAGGAGCAGAATCGTATCATCATTCCGGGTCGGCACTACAATGCTACGCTATTGTTCCATCACCATCATGAAAAAGTGCAGCACCAAGGCAGACAGTTTACCGAAGGCATCATAAGGTCCGCTGGCCTCTGGATCGTGGGGATGAAGAGATGTGTCTCCTCAGAGCTCCATAAATGCTTTATGTGAGAAAAAGTAAGAAGAAAACACTAACATCTACAGATGGCAAATCTCCCAGCAGATCAGCTAAACACAGACCAGCCATGCACATATGTCGGAGTAGATGTTTTTGGACCATGGTCGGTTGTTACAAGAAGGACCCGTGGTGGAGCCGCAAAAAGTAAGTGGTGGGCTGTGCTTTTCACCTGTCTTAGCATCCAAGCAGTTCACATTGAGGTAATTGAATCCATGGATTCCTCTTGCTTCATAAATGCTCTCAGAAGATTCTTTTCTATCTGGGGACCAGCCAAATAGCTCAGATCTGACTGTGGCACTAACTTTGTGGGAGCGTGCAAGGAACTACAGTTAGACAACTTCTAGACTGACAATGGGTGCACTTGGGTGTTCAACCCTCCTCATTCATCGCATATGGGAGGATCCTGGGAACGCATGATTGGCATTGCTCGAGGAATCCTTGATTCGATGTTGCTGGATCATAAGCTACCTCTCACCCATGAAGTCCTGGTTACCTTCCTTGCTGAAGTGTCTGCTGTGATAAATGCAAGACCATTGGTACCATTATCATCGGACCCCAAAGCTCCAATGATTCTTACTCCTGCCACACTTCTTACTCAGAAGGTTGGAGATGCTGAAATCCCTCCAGGGAAGTTTGTGGACAGAGACATTTACAGGTGTCAGTGGAAACAGGTACAACACTTTTCTAATGTCTTTTGGCACCGCTGGAAGGCTGAATACCTGCACTTACTTCAAACCAGTCACAAATGGCAGACTGCAAAACCTAACCTCCAAGAGGGAGACCTCATCCTCCTTAAAGATAAAGAAGCTCATCGCAATGACTGGCCAATGGGTCTTATCACCAAGGTTACACCAAGCAATGATGGAAAGACTTGTAAGGTAGAAGGCAAGGTCATCTCGCGTTTTCTTTCGTCCAGTCACTGAACTTCTACTCCTTTTACAAAAGGAGGTCATCACATGAAAGACACTGCTTCAGGACACAGCTTACGACGGAGAGCCTACCGCCATATACTTCCAGCTGTGTTGGGACATTTGAACTTTTCCCAGTGGATTCTTAGGTTGGTGGAAGTGTTTGCACATTGCGGCTTCCCCAATCCGAAGATGGGTTTCTGTTTTGGACTCGGATTATCCGGCTGTTGAAGACTTCAATGGAAAATTGGACTACAACTATTACTGTTATTGTTGTTTGCTTGTGTATTTTCTTTTGTCTTTCAGGTCTACCATGACATTCCCAGAAAACATGACATTAAACGAATCATTAAAATCTAAAGATTTCAGACGGGGAGTGTTACGTCCCATGAATGGGAAATTTGCTGACTATACACTGAACTTTTTACAGTTGCTGTGTATTACTGTTTGATTGCATTGCTGCAAGGTTCACCTTCCTTGAAGTTTGTCCCTTCTCTCTCCCTGTCTCCCTCTTATGTGACTGTGATGTAGCTAGCCCCTCCCTTCTTCTTCCAGCCTTTCCTAATTCTCAATCTTGCAACAATTAGGAGCTCATGTGCTTACAGCCTGTCTCAGGAAAAGTTATTTTTACTTGCTGTTGATGCATGCATTCTTACAAGATTTCTCAAGATAAATAAAGCTTCTTCTGAATTCTTTACAACGTGCCTGCCTGCAGCCGAGTTAAAGCTATCTGTGTCCATCTCCCTTGTAAGTAAAGGTGAAGACACAGCACCCTATATTTACAGCACAGCCATGGGGACAGAATATTCCTCTTGGAGATTATTGTAGGTTTAATCGTTTTCTTTTTGTTTGACAGCTGTCACACACTAAAAGACGCTTTTTTTTTGGCATCACTATATTTTGAGAGCTATAATTTTTCCAGATTTTGTCCAACAGCGTCATGTGAGGGCTTGTTTTACGGAACGAGTTGACATTTTATTGGTATCATTCTCAGGCACATGACATTTTTTGATCGCTTTCTATTCTGATTTTTGGGGCGCCAATCCAAGGGCAGAGAGGGCTTCCTCCCTATACAAGCTCTCTAAATGCTCCGATCGATGTCTATCGCCATGAGGTATCCATACGTCCAAGTTTGTTAAAGTGAACCTGTCAGCAGGATTGTGCTTAGAAAACTACATACACTGTCAGGTGGGCGCCGTTAAACTGAGTAAAATGATACCTTGGATGTTGTAATACGTCCAGTGGTTCTTTTATCATCTTTAGTTTCAGTTCTGCTGCCATAATGATATGTATGTGCTCTGGTGCTCTGCTTCTGTATTCATGTATTCCTATCTCTTTCCTCTGACAGGTCACTGTCTTTTCAGTGACCTGCCTACTCTTTTACATACTGCCTGTGTAATTTCTCTGCCCATGTGAAATTTACATCCCCAACATGGATGCCCGCGCATGTGCAGTAGCATCTTTTGGTTGCCGAGAGATGCTACTGTGCACACGCGAGCACCATTTTACTCAAAAGTCTGAGCATAGGGAACATGGTACCATAGAGCAGGACTTGAAAGAAGAGCACCATGAATCTAGCACTCAAGGTTAAACGGCGCACACGCGAACAACATAATTAAAGAAATAGGGCATGGTAGATGTGTAGAATGAGTCAGAAGGATAAAACAAAGAAAAAGAAAGAATACAGAAAAGGGGAAATGGGATGGCAAACATAGACAAGAAAAGTAAGAGCCAAAAGTAAGTTTTTTTTTATACCTGGTGAAGCGTTCAAATGACCTAAAGGGAGACAAAAGGGGGAAAAAAACAATTAGGATATATATGTAGGAAACACATAAAATTACAGTACAGACCAAAAGTTTGGACACACCTTCTCATTTAAAGATTTTTCTGTATTTTCATGACTATGAAAATTGTACATTCACACTGAAGGCATCAAAACTATGAATTAACACATGTGGAATTATATACTTAACAAAAAAGTGTGAAACAACTGAAAATATGTCTTATATTCTAGGTTCTTCAAAGTAGCCACCTTTTGCTTTGATGACTGCTTTGCACACTCTTGGCATTCTCTTGATGAGCTTCAAGAGGTAGTCACCGGAAATGGTTTTCACTTCACAGGTGTGCCCTGTCAGGTTTAATAAGTGGGATTGCCTTATAAATGGGGTTCGGACCATCAGTTGTGTTGTGCAGAAGTCAGGTGGATACACAGCTGACAGTCCTACTGAATAGACTGTTAGAATTTGTATTATGGCAAGAAAAAAGCAGCCAAATAAAGAAAAATGAGTGGCCATCATTACTTTAAGAATTGAAGGTCAGTCAGTGCGAAAAATTGGGAAAACTTTGAAAGTGTCCCCAAGTGCAGTTACAAAAACCATCAAGCGCTACAAAGAAACTGGCTCACATGAGGACCGCCCCAGGAAAGGAAGACCAAGAGTCACCTCTGCTTCTGAGGATAAGTTTATCCGAGTCATCAGCCTCAGAAATCGCAGGTTAACAGCAGCTCAGATTAGAGACCAGGACAATGCCACACAGAGTTCTAGCAGCAGACACATCTCTACAACAAGTGTTAAGAGAAGACTTTGTGCAGCAGGCCTTCATGGTAAAATAGCTGCTAGGAAACCACTGATAAGGACAGGCAACAAGCAGAAGAGACTTGTTTGGGCTAAAGAACATAAGGAATGGACATTAGACCAGTGGAAATCTGTGCTTTGGTCTGATGAGTGCAATTTGAGATCTTAGGTTCCAACCACTGTGTCTTTGTGCGACGCAGGAAAGGTGAACGGATGGACTCTACATGCCTGGTTCCCACCGTGAATTATGGAGGAGGAGGTGTGATGGTGTGGGGGTGCTTTGTTGGTGACACTGTTGGGGATTTATTCAAAATTGAAGGCATACTGAACCAGCATGGCTACCACAGCATCTTTCAGGGGCATGCTATTCCATCCAGTTTGCGTTTAGTTGGACCATCATTTATTTTTCAACAGGATAATGACCCCAAACACACCTCCAGGCTGTGTAAGGGCTATTTGACCAATAAGGAGAGTGAAGGGGTGCTACGCCAGATGACCTGGCCTCCACAGTCACCAGACCTGAACCCAATCAAGATGGTTTGGGGTGAGCTGGACCGCAGAGTGAAGGCAAAAGGGCCAACAAGTGCTAAGCATCTCTGGGAACTCCTTCAAGATTGTTGGAAGACCATTTCCGGTGACTACCACTTGAAGGTCATCAAGAGAATGCCAAGAGTGTGCAAAGCAGTCATCAAAGCAAAAAGTGGCTACTTTGAAGAACCTAGAATATAAGACATATTTTCAGTTGCTTCACACTTTTTTGTTAAGTATATAATTCCACATGTGTTAATTCATAGTTTTGATGCCTTCAGTGTGAATGTACAATTTTCATAGTCATGAAAATACAGAAAAATCTTTAAATGAGGTGTATCCAAACTTTTGGTCTGTACTGTATGTATTTAACAGTAAAATTATGTCAACAGATATCGCTAATCCACTGGTTAAATAACACAGAGGAAACAAAGGAATATGTTAATCAATAAGACAGTTCATACTCTGGATTGAGGCCATATGCCTGCCTCTCCTTCAATCTGTGTATTCTGTTGCCACCTCGCCTTTTCAAAGGAATAGACTCCAAGTAGCGTAATTGTGAAACGTTATGTCCGGCAGAAACAAGATGAAAGGGAACTGGCAGCATTGTCCTCTTACACCTAATGGTAGATTTATGCTGAGGTGCGCTTTTAAGGGGTTGTACACTAATATTTAAAATATGCCAAAGCGTTTTTATAATGAAAAGCAACTTCTTTATAATTACCTTCCTCTGTCAGTGAGCGGCGCTATCACTGGCCGCTCACAGGCAGCACGTGAACCCCCGCTGACGTCCCGTTTATTGAGGCGTGACTCAGCGCTGGGGTCCCCGTGGTGGCTTCTGGGTTGAAGGCGGGGTTACCCCACCGTGTCACACCCAGCATCCACCGCGCGTTTTCCCAATGAATGGGGAGAGGGATAGCATGCGGTGGATGCTGGGTATGACTTGAGGGGATAACCCCGCACACAACCCAGCAGCCACCATGGAACGCGGAAGAGAGAGATCCCCGGCAGCAGTCTGGACTTGTCGTGACATCAGCGGATGTCAGTGCCGGCTGCAGCCGGGGGTTAAGTGATGCCTGTGAGCGGTCAGTCATAGCGCCACTCACAGGCAGAAAAGGAAGAGGGAGGCAATTACAAAGAAGCAGCTTTTCAACATAAAAATGCTTTGCCATATTTTACATAGTAGTGGACAACCCCTTTAAGTACCAGGGACCTGGGTGTATGGATATGTCCAAGTCCATAAAGGGGTTAATTAATGCAAAATGGAATGAAAGAATTAAAAATGCCATTAAGTCAAATTCCATTTAGCTAATATGTTACTTTAGACCCAAATTTTAGCCTGCACAATTTATTATGTAATTTCTCCTAAACGCAGCATTGCCCCATACATAGCAGACACTAATATTTTCTAGCTATATACAGTACATAGCATTAAGGGTAAACAATTAAAGCGGTTGTGCCACCATAAAGAATACAGTTAACCAACCAGAAAAGGTGGAAATAAATAGTTTTGTAATTTACAGTGATTCAAAATTATGCTTCATTCAAAAGTTACCAAGCTTTTACTTTTATGAATGCTGCTCTCTGGCGCCCCCTGGCGTTATTATCCTACGTCCTGGTAGTGGGTGATCAGCTGGTCGGGTTTGGGCAGTTCCTGTCACAAGAGCTCCCAACCGGCAGTCTGCACAATGTATTGCAAGAAAAGAAATGAAAAATTCCATCTCCAAAAACGTTGTATTAAAAAATTCCAAGTTGTTATTACATCATTTTAAAATCTGATGAGGTCACAAGGTACATGGGGATTCACATAGCAACGCGTTTCCAATGCCAACCACCGTTCTTTGTCAAGCTACTATGACATGATTCTGTGATCTTTTAAATATTTCTGAAACCAATATGATGCAGTGACTGGGATTGTATACGAGGGATGTGATATATCCCCCAGAATGTGTACAGAGACCTATTAAATCCATTGGAGTGCATTGCAGTCACACGCTCACCTCCGGCTGCAATGCAGGAATGAAGGTGAGCATTGACCTGGTCAGGCTATCTGGCTAAGGCAGATTAAGTAAAACCCGGCAGGGCCTTCATTTCTTGGGGGAGGCTACAGGAAGGCAGTGGGGCGGCCTCCTCCCTCCAAGCCGGGTTTTCCAGTGGCTCTTGCCACAGGTCCTTTAAAAACCCTGCACTAAGGATTAGTGTGGTTCTATGTTGGAACCTGCTAGGAGCATAGCAGGAAAGCTCATCAGGATTGAGTGTGGCTGAACCCACGCCTGGGAAGGCTCTGCACCTGTCAGGCTCTGAGTGGCCCGGCGCGGCCGTTGCCTATGGCAACCGTTGTTTAAGGACTTGTGTTATCCCAGAGGACTTTTCTGTTTACCGGTGAGTTGCTGAATAAAGCTGTTTATATTGGACTTGCTTGGGTCACTGCCTCAGTTACTGCACGGTGTGAACACCGCTGCCTTACAGCTTGGTGGAGAATGCTGGCATAGTGACTGAGGCATACCCCACTGGCCGCTGCATGACCACAATCCGGCCGGCCACCTTTCAGCCCCACCCCGTGGACAAAATGGAGGAGCTGTTAAAGCAGCTGGTACTTACCCAGCAGCAGCAGCTGCAGTCTCAGAGGTAGGAGCTGGAACAGCAGCATAATCAGCAGCAGCAGCTACTGTACCAGCAGCAGCAAAAACCAAAGAACTGTTGCTGCAACAGATTGCTGCCCTGTGGGAGACGCCGACGGCACCAGCCCCGGAACGTCGCGAGGCCAGGGACAAGGTTCGCTCAGCGTTGAGGAAGATGGGACCGGAGGACGATGTGGAAGCCTTCCTGACCATTTATGAGCGCACAGAGGAGCGGGAAAACCTACCGGATGGCCAGTGGGCAGAAGTGGTGGCTCAGTTTCTGGTCGGCGATGCCCAAAAGGCCTTCTTCGACCTCAGTCGGGAGGACGCCCAGGACGACCAGAGACTGAAAGGTGAGATCCTTGCCCGACTGGGAGTCAATACATACGTGAGGGCTCAGCATGTATTTTCATAGGCTTATGTGGAGACCCGACACGCCCGGTCTCAGGCTTATGACCTCCTGCAGCTGGTAAAGAGGTTGCTCCAGCCTGAGACTTTGTCTCCAGCCCAGATGGTGGAGAGGGTGGTGGTTGACCGGCTGGTGAGGACTCTGCCAGCCGCTATCCAAAGTTGGCTGGGGCAAGGGGACTCCAGCACACTCGACCAGGTGGTCAGCCTGATCGAGCGCTACTCGGCCATTCAGGACTTTATCCAGGACTCTGCCCCCTCGCGGCTGTCACGCCGATCCCTGCCAACTCAGGAACCTGGAAAGGGGTCGCGCCCCTCTGCTGAGGACAGTCAGCACCGTACCCGTGCTGAAGGGGTACCCCGAAATGAGAGTCGCAGGAGACCTGTTCCCTCCCAAACAGTCAGAAGACCTAACAGTACTTCCACCATTAGGTGCTGACGGTGTCAGGGGAAGGGACATGTGGTTGCTAACTGCCCCCTAACTACGGAACCCATGGACTGCGGGATTATCCACCGGGTCTCAATGTACGCCCAGACTGTCTGCACTGCGAGCGCCGACCCCCCTGACAATGAACCCCAACTGTGCCAGGTACTGGTTAATGGGTACCCCACAGAGGCCCTCCTAGATTCGGGGAGCCTAGTGACTTTGGTACATGGGTCGATGGTGGCAGGAGACAACGTCAGTGGACGGACTGTCGGGGGTTGTGTGCATCCATGGGGACCTCCGAGAGTACCCAACCACAGGTAGTTTTATCCAAGCCAAGTGGAGACATAAAACATGTGGTGGGGGTGGTAAAAACTCTTCCCTATGGGACTGTGTTGGAAAGAGACTTGCCCCTGTTCTGGACTCTGTGGAAAAACAAAATCCACTCTCCCCCGATAAAATGTATTACAGGCGCTGTACCCGACGAACCTGATTCAGGGGTACCTGCCGTAGTGGTATCCAACCTAGGGACAGAGTGTGACCCCGATAGGTTTCCCCTAGAGGTGCTGGCAGGAGAGGTCGAGGAGACCCCATCGATCCCTGAGCTGGAAGTGTCCCGGGACACGTTTGGGACAGTTCAGCTACAGGATGCCACTCTGACTCGCGGGAAAGGGTGTTAGAGGTAAATGGCGTAGCTCAACAGCCCCGTGCAGATACTGTATTTACACGCATGGTAGTCAAGAGTGAGTTGCTCTATAGGGTAGACAAAATCAGGGACCAGGTCGTGGAACAGTTAGTGGTATCTCAGTTGTACCGTCTGCAGTTGGCACACACACACCAGCTGGGTGGACAATTGGGGGTTAAAAAGACGTAAGAGCGTATCTTGCAGCGGTTCTTTTGGCTGGGGATTTACGCGGAGGTCCAAAAGTACTGTGAATCCTGCCCTGAATGTCAGTTGACCACACCCACCACAAGTTTCCGTAGCTCATTGGTACCCCTGCCAGTAATAGAGGTACCTTTTGAACGGATTGCAATGTACTTGGTAGGGTCCATTGTAAAATCCGCTCGTGGCCACCAACATATACTGGTGGTCGTTGACTGTGCCACCCGGTGCCCGGAGGCTATACCGCTATGCCACACCTCGGCATAACAAATTGCACAGGAGCTGTTTGCTATGTTCTGTCGCCTTGGACTACCTAAGGAGATCCTGATGGATCAGGGGACCCCTTTTATGTCCAAAATGACAAGGGAACTGTGCAAACTGCTAAAAATTAAACAACTGCGCACCTCGGTGTACCAACCTCAAACCGACGGGCTAGTAGAACGGTTCAATAAAACCCTCAAGTTCATGTTAAAAAAGGTGGTTTCTAAGGACGGAAGGGATTGGGACATGTTGCTACCCTATTTGATGTTCGCCATCCGTGAGGTACCCCAGGCTTCCACAGGGTTCTCTCCCTTTCAGTTATTGTACGGCAGACACCCTAGAGGTCTGTTGGACGTAGCCAAAGAGACGTGGGAACAAGAGCCGACTCCACATAGGAGTATAACTGAACACGTGGCTAGCATGCAGGACCGGATCGCGGCGGTCATGCCCATCGTGAAAGAACATTTTTTAGATGCCCAGGCAGCCCAGAGGTGCACATATATTAAAATAGCCAGAGTCAGGTCTTTTAACAAGGGCGATTGGGTGTTAGTACTTGTACCCACAGCCGAGAGTAAGCTCATGGCCAAGTGGCAAGGGCCATATGAGGTTCGAGAAAAGGTGGGGGAGATAAATTACAGGTGTATCAGCCCGGAAGGAGGAAACGGGAGCAGCTTTATCATGTAAACCTGCGAAAACCTTGGAAAGATCGAGAGTGGTTAGTTACAGACATCACTCCGGGCATATCACCAGAGAGTTCTCTACCTTCAGCCAGGGATGCGTCCGGGGGAGAGGTCAGGATAAGTGATGCTCTCACTAAACAGCAGCGACGGGCGGCTCGCTCACTGGTGCAGCAGAATACCGACGTGTTCTCAGAGCTACCGGGTAGGACTACAGTTCTCCAACATGACATTGTCACCGAACCTGGGGTAAGGGTGCGAATGAGACCGTACCGGGTACCCGAAGCCCGGAGGCAAGCCATCACGGCTGAGGCAAAACAGATGCTCCAGTTAGGCGTCATTGAGAAATGACGGAGTGGGCTAGCCCCATCGTACTGATTACAAAACCAGACGGATCGTTACGCTTCCGTAACGATTTCCGAAAACTAAATGAAGTGTCGAAGATTGACCTTTATCCAATGCCCAGGGTGGATGAGCTGATTGAGAGACTGGGGTAGGCCCAGTACTTTACCACGCTCGATCTCACCAAGGGTTACTGGCAGGTACCTCTCACGAAATCGGAGGAGGAAAAGACCGCCTTCATAACTCCGGAGGGTCTATATCACTATGCGGTCTTACCTTTTGGGTTACATGGGGCCCTGGCTACATTCCAGAGGTTGATGGACATAGTGCTCAAGTCTCATCAGGAGTACGCCTCCGCATATCTAGATGATATTATCATCTTTAGCACCGACTGGCATACGCATCTATCCCAGGTACAAGCAGTGCTGGATTCTCTCAGAGCAGCGGAGTTAACGGCAAACCCGAAAAAATGTGCGATAGGGCTAGAGGAAGCCCGATATTTGGGGTATGTGATTGGCCGAGGAGTTATCAAGCCCCAAATCAATAAAGTTGAGGCCATAAAAAATTGGCCTAAACCGTCAAGTACACAGCAGGTGAGGGCGTTCCTTGACATCCTTGGGTATTACCGCTGGTTTATACCTAATTTTGCTGGGAGAACGGCGGCCCTGACCGATCTCTTGAAAGGAAAAAAATCAGTAATGGTTCAGTCGAACCTTCAGGCAGAAGAAGCCTTTCAGTCCATGAAGTTGGCCCTGTATGGACAGCCGGTCCTCATCAGCCCCTACTTCAAGGAAACTTTCATTGTACAGACAGATGCCTCAGAAGTAGGCCCAGGGTGCCAGTGGCGACTTTGCCAATCCTGGTGTTATGTGGCAAATGCCAAGCGTCCTGCACGGTGTTGGGCTGTGAGCACAACCCCCATCTGTGGACGTCAGACCATCATACCACCCTCATGGAGTCGGTTTCCAACCGATTGTGCAGACACATGCACATTTGTGACCTGCTGGAGGTCATTTTGCACGGCTCTGGCAGTGCTCCTCCTGTTCCTCCTTGCACAAAGGCGGAGGTAGCGGTCCTGCTGCTGGGTTGTTGCCCTCCTACGGCCCTCTCCACGTCTCCTTTTGTACTGGCCTGTCTCCTGGTAGTGCCTCCAGCCTCTGGACACTACGGTGACAGACACAGCAAACCTTCTTGCCACAGCTTGCATTGATGTGCCATCCAGAATGAGCTGCACTACCTGAGCAACTTCTGTGGGTTGTCGAGTCCGTCTCATGCTACCACAAGTATGAAAGTACAACCAACATTCAAAAGTGACCAAAACATCAGCCAGAAAGCATTGGTACTGAGATATGGTCTGTGCTCCCCACCTGCAGAACCACTCCTTTATTGAGGGTGTCTTGAAAATTGACAATCATTTTCATCTATTGTCTATTCCATTTGCAAAACAGCATATGAAATTGATTGTCAATCAGTGTTGCTTCCTAAGTGGACAGTTTGATTTCACAGAAGTTTGATTTACTTGGAGTTATATTCTGTTGTTTAAGTGTTCCCTTTATTTTTTGAGCAGTGTATTTGATATGTAACTTTCTATGTATTTGTCTCTACTTGTTCTTATTGGGGTTTGTTGTTAAGAGTTTTTTTTTAATATGGGTGTGATCTCATTGGTCATGTAATCGGTGTATTACTTGTAATTGGTTTCGGAAATATTTAAAAGATCACAGAACCATGTCATAGTAGCTTGACAAAGAAAGGTGGTTGGCATTGGAAACGCGTTGCTATGTGAATCCCCATGTACCTTGTGACCTCATCAGATTTTAAAATGATGTAATAACAACTTGGAATTTTTTAATACAACGTTTTTGGAGATGGAATTTTTCATTTCTTTTCTTGCAATACATTGTGCAGACTGCCGGTTGGGAGCTCTTATGACAGGAACTGCCCAAACCCGACCAGCTGATCACCCACTACCAGGACGTAATGGAATAACGCCAGGGGGCGCCAGAGAGCAGCATTCATAAAAGTAAAAGCTTGGTAACTTTTGAATGAAGCATAATTTTGAATCACTGTAAATTACAAAACTATTTATTTCCACCTTTTCTGGTTGGTTTACTGTATTCTTTATGGTGGCACAACCGCTTTAATTGTTTACCCTTAATGCTATGTACTGTATATAGCTAGAAAATATTAGTGTCTGCTATGTATGGGGCAATGCTGCGTTTAGGAGAAATTACATAATAAATTGTGCAGGCTAAAATTTGGGTCTAAAGTAACATATTAGCTGAATGGAATTTGACTTAATGGAATTTTTCACTTCTTTTTTTGCATTGATTCCAAGTGTGACCACACGTTGTTCCTGGCTTCAACACACTGAAATCCCTGGAGGGTGAGCTGACTTCCATTTGTTCTCTATTGTTATGCACCATGTACTCTTGGTCACAAGGCCCCCTGCTGTAAGCACAGAGTGTCTGTCATTCACCCCCTCCCCCTGTGCTCATAGCTGATCTCCAGGTGGGACACCTCCTCCCCCTGCTTCATAGCTGATCTCGGGGTGAGACACTCCCCCCCCCCCTGCACTCACAGCTGATCAACGGGTGAGATACCTCCCCCCTGTGTTCACAGATGATCTCCAGGTGAGATACTCCCTCCCATTGTGCTCACAGCTCATAGCTCATCTCCAGGTTAGACACCCTCTCCCCCTGCGCTCACAGCTCATCTCCGGGTGAGATCATCTGCTTCACAGACTTGAGAGCCCGATAGCAGGGAAACACTTCCCATGCTTAGTCTGTGAAGCAGATGATCTCATCCAGAGCTGAGCTGTGAGCACAGGGGGAGGAGGTGTCTCACCTGGAGATGAGCTGTGAGTGCAGGGGAGTATCTCACCTAGAGATCAGCAGTGAGTCAGTTGACCACACCCACCGCAAGTTTCCGTAGCTCATTGGTACCCCTGCCAGTAATAGAGGTACCTTTTGAACGGATTGCAATGGACTTGGTAGGGTCCATTGTAAAATCCGCTCGTGGCCACCAACATATACTGGTGGTCGTTGACTGTGCCACCCGGTGCCCGGAGGCTATACCGCTATGCAACACCTCGGCATAACAAATTGCACAGGAGCTGTTTGCTATGTTCTGTCGCCTTGGACTACCTAAGGAGATCCTGATGGATCAGGGGACCACTTTTATGTCCAAAATGACAAGGGAACTGTGCAAACTGCTAAAAATTAAACAATTGCGCACCTCGGTGTACCAACCTCAAACCGACGGGCTAGTAGAACGGTTCAATAAAACCCTCAAGTTCATGTTAAAAAAGGTGGTTTCTAAGGACGGAAGGGATTGGGACATGTTGCTACCCTATTTGATGTTCGCCATCCGTGAGGTACCCCAGGCTTCCACAGGGTTCTCTCCCTTTGAGTTATTGTACGGCAGACACCCTAGAGGTCTGTTGGACGTAGCCAAAGAGACGTGGGAACAAGACCCGACTCCACATAGGAGTATAACTGAACACGTGGCTAGCATGCAGGACCGGATCGCGGCGGTCATGCCCATCGTGAAAGAACATTTGTTAGATGCCCAGGCAGCCCAGAGGTGCACATATATTAAAATAGCCAGAGTCAGGTCTTTTAACAAGGGCGATTGGGTGTTAGTACTTGTACCCACAGCCGAGAGTAAGCTCATGGCCAAGTGGCAAGGGCCATATGAGGTTCGAGAAAAGGTGGGGGAGATAAATTACCGGTGTATCAGCCCGGAAGGAGGAAACGGGAGCAGCTTTATCATGTAAACCTGCGAAAACCTTGGAAAGATCGAGAGTGGTTAGTTACAGACATCACTCCGGGCATATCACCAGAGAGTTCTCTACCTTCAACCAGGGATGCGTCCGGGGAGAGGTCAGGATAAGTGATGCTCTCACTAAACAGCAGCGACGGGCGGCTCGCTCACTGGTGCAGCAGAATACCGACGTGTTCTCAGAGCTACCGGGTAGGACTACAGTTCTCCAACATGACATTGTCACCGAACCTGGGGTAAGGGTGCGAATGAGACCGTACCGGGTACCCGAAGCCCGGAGGCAAGCCATCACGGCTGAGGTAAAACAGATGCTCCAGTTAGGCGTCATCGAGAAATGACGGAGTGGGCTAGCCCCATCGTACTGATTACGAAACCAGACGGATCGTTACGCTTCCGTAACGATTTCCGAAAACTAAATGAAGTGTCGAAGATTGACCTTTATCCAATGCCCAGGGTGGATGAGCTGATTGAGAGACTGGGGTAGGCCCAGTACTTTACCACGCTCGATCTCACCAAGGGTTACTGGCAGGTACCTCTCACGAAATCGGAGGAGGAAAAGACCGCCTTCATAACTCCGGAGGGTCTATATCACTATGCGGTCTTACCTTTTGGGTTACATGGGGCCCTGGCTACATTCCAGAGGTTGATGGACATAGTGCTCAAGTCTCATCAGGAGTACGCCTCCGCATATCTAGATGATATTATCATCTTTAGCACCGACTGGCATACGCATCTATCCCAGGTACAAGCAGTGCTGGATTCTCTCAGAGCAGCGGAGTTAACGGCAAACCCGAAAAAATGTGCGATAGGGCTAGAGGAAGCCCGATATTTGGGGTATGTGATTGGCCGAGGAGTTATCAAGCCCCAAATCAATAAAGTTGAGGCCATAAAAAATTGGCCTAAACCGTCAAGTACACAGCAGGTGAGGGCGTTCCTTGACATCCTTGGGTATTACCGCTGGTTTATACCTAATTTTGCTGGGAGAACGGCGGCCCTGACCGATCTCTTGAAAGGAAAAAAATCAGTAATGGTTCAGTCGAACCTTCAGGCAGAAGAAGCCTTTCAGTCCATGAAGTTGGCCCTGTATGGACAGCCGGTCCTCATCAGCCCCAACTTCAAGGAAACTTTCATTGTACAGACAGATGCCTCAGAAGTAGGCCCAGGGTGCCAGTGGCGACTTTGCCAATCCTGGTGTTATGTGGCAAATGCCAAGCGTCCTGCACGGTGTTGGGCTGTGAGCACAACCCCCATCTGTGGACGTCAGACCATCATACCACCCTCATGGAGTCGGTTTCCAACCGATTGTGCAGACACATGCACATTTGTGACCTGCTGGAGGTCATTTTGCACGGCTCTGGCAGTGCTCCTCCTGTTCCTCCTTGCACAAAGGCGGAGGTAGCGGTCCTGCTGCTGGGTTATTGCCCTCCTACGGCCCTCTCCACGTCTCCTTTTGTACTGGCCTGTCTCCTGGTAGTGCCTACAGCCTCTGGACACTACAGTGACAGACACAGCAAACCTTCTTGCCACAGCTTGCATTGATGTGCCATCCAGAATGAGCTGCACTACCTGAGCAACTTCTGTGGGTTGTCGAGTCCGTCTCATGCTACCACAAGTATGAAAGTACAACCAACATTCAAAAGTGACCAAAACATCAGCCAGAAAGCATTGGTACTGAGATATGGTCTGTGCTCCCCACCTGCAGAACCACTCCTTTATTGAGGGTGTCTTGAAAATTGCCAATCATTTTCATCTATTGTCTATTCCATTTGCAAAACAGCATGTGAAATTGATTGTCAATCAGTGTTGCTTCCTAAGTG